>NC_069502.1:1210280307-1210477807 GCF_027579735.1 Bombina bombina | reverse complement strand
GACACTACAACCACAGAGAATGCATGAATTGTAGAAATACATTCACAGTGTACCTGGCGGGCTGCGAGGCCTGCGGTTTGCAGTATGTAGGGATGACCACAAGGGAGACCAGAGTGCGCATCAGAGAACACCTCTCTGATATCAAGGCTGGTACCCTAACAACACCACTCGTCCAGCATTTCAAATTGGTCCATTACAAAAACAATTCTAGTTTTAAATGGACCATAATAGAGAGTGTAAAAGCTGGCCGAAGGGGTGGGGGACAGGAAGGCAGCACTTGCACGAAGAGAGATTTTTTGGATATTTCAAATGAAAACAAGACATCCTACTGGATTAAACTCAGCCTATGACCTCATAAATTACTGGTACTAAGAGAAAGCAAGGTAGGAGGCTGGGATAATACATCTTTAGTGAATACCACTTAGTGTTTATTCACTCAATTGTTATTTATTCATTTAATATTTCAGGGCCATTCATGTTCAGTCATAGGCATTTATAGCATAGGTCTATTTTGCCAATACACTTATTTCTAATGTTGATATTTAATGGTTTTGATTGAAATATTTTTGCCCTGTACAAATTGAGAAATATGAATATATAAATATATAAAATTGTAAATATATAAAATTGTAAGTCCAGTCTAGGAGTATAGGTGTAATACAGAATATAATGTGCACAATGTGTACAATATAGTATATATTTATCTATACACTGTTTCCCCTTTCCAATTGAAGTAAGAGGCAAATAGGTAGTTAAAATTGAATTCTTGTTGTCAATATTGGATAAAAACCATTACATGGTATTATAATATGACTAGGTAATAGTGTATATATTATGACAACATTTATACATATATATGAGTCATGTTTCTGTATATTTCTTTGCATAATAGTCAAGTCCTTCATTAGATTCACAGGTAGAATAGATGGTAATAATTTATGTGAATAGGTAATATTGAAATTCACAGGATAAGAAAGAGTTAAGTAATTAATGCCCATCAGCCAATCCGGTGGTTTTTATTCCTTTATTAGGCCCAACAGATGTAAAGGATTTTGAGAGCTATGAATACGGCGATAATGCAGAAACGCGTAAGCTTATCAGTCAACTGAAGGGCATGTTTGTGCTATGCTGTTACCAGACCTGTTTTAAGGATAAATAAAGATATCATACTTTATTTCTGCGGCTCCGGACTTTTCTTGAATCATAGAACAGTAGACAGACTGACTTCACAGCACAAAGACCCTATCTATTTCACTACGAAATATAGTAAACAATTTTACAAAATATGTGGAATCATTAAAAAATATCTCCCAGTACTGAATGGGGATATGATACTTAAACATAAATTAGACAACACAGTAAAATTCACAGCAAAGAAAGCCTCAAATATAGGAGATATAATAAAGAAAAAAATTCATAATAAAGAACCAATACAGACCAACTGGTTGACACCTACGGGCTCCTATAGATGTGGATATGCCAGATGCAAAAGCTGTGACTATACCAATGTGAGTAAGAGATTCACATCAACTCAAACAGGAAAGGAATATTTTATCAAGAGAAGGATTAATTGTACATCCACCTTTGTAATTTATCTGGTGACTTGTAACCAATGTGGTTTTCAATATGTAGGTATAACTACTCGTCCCCTTAAGGAAGGAATAAGGGAACACCTCACATCCATAGAAGAGGATATACCCAGAACTCCGGTAGCAAAACATTTTCACACACATCCAGAAAATATTAGAAATTAGAAAATATTAGAAATTTTTCATTTCAGGGAATAGAACATATAATTAACGACCCCCAGGGAGGAGACAGATTAAAAACTCTACTTAAAAGGGAAGTATTCTGGATTTTCACATTAGAAACGAGGACACCCTTAGGCATCAATAGGAGATATGATGTTAATTTATTTACAGAATGAATATATCTATCACTTACAATCACAAGTAATTTAGTAATGAATCTCAAACTCAACTGGTTTATGTTAACAATAGTGTTTAACTGTCATATAGAATACACACATGTACCAGGCTAGACAAGTCTTTCCTTCAATGTACTATAAGAGATATATTCACATTATTCAAATATTCAAGCAATGAACTATAGAGTATGTATCATCTTATTAGTTCTCTAACTCACCATTGTCAGGCATATTATGAACAATATCATCTTCAATCAGCTCTGAGGTGACTATCGGACTCCTGCACATATGTGTGTCCCTGTGGATGCGCGCCAGGGTGTACTGGTACGCATCCGTGGGAACACATACGGATGCATATGCAGAAGTGAGATTTATAAGATCTCAGAACACCACACTGTTTCCTGCTATTCCTCACATACATATGTCTAAGTATAGACTCATATACGGAATTAACATACAATGTAAGGTTTGGCAGGATTCCAGTGATGGTATCCCTGATATGTTTTCAATTTTAATAATAAGGATATCTTTTTAAAAAAAAGTAGCATATAACAAATTAGGACACACAATTATTACCTAGCAGGTAGTGTGCGTATCACATTTTTGAAAGAAACTCTCTGAATTTGTTTATGCTTTACTCATAGCTACTATTCTTACTTTTCTAACTTAACTATCGTACATAGTATACAGTTTTTGTGCAGAAAGTAACCAGTAAGCATCCTTTTTGTATTTTTTGCATTCTTTTGTATTTTTATGTATATATACATATGTTTTTTTGCATTTTCCTATATGTTGTCTTGGAGAATATGTCTGCACAAGCAATTCTTTTATATATACTTGTAAAGTTTAGTAAAATCCAATGCCAATATTTCATCTCTGTAGTATTTGTTGCAGTGCCAGGGGTTAATGTCTATTCAATATTCCACTTAAGTCTAGACCAATGGGAGGAAATTAATTAACCCTCTTACCCTACTTAAACTCGCCTGTGGCAGTCTAACAACTATCTCTGAGGAAGCGAAACATGTCAGATAATATGAAGCTGCTGCTGTTCACTATCTGCTGAATAAACTCATCCTGACATTTGGCTACCAGTCCGGTATTCTGTCTCTTTTATATATATATATATATATATATATATACACATACACACACACACACACACACTAATCAAAATTAATGTGCAACATAAATGTGATTTTACTACAATCTTCCTCAAATTTATGTTAAACGGATATGGAACCCGAAACATTTCTTTTGAGTTTCATGCAGAGCATACAAAAAAGTTTCCAATTATTCTTTTATCAAATGTACTTAGTACCCATGATATTCATTGTTAAAGCAATACCTAGGTAGGCATCTGGAGCTCTTCATGGTAGGAAATAGTGCTCCAGAAATGGGCTAGCTCCTAAGCATATGTCCCTGCTTTTCAACAAGAATGATACCAAGAGGATGAAGAAAAGTTGATAATAGAAGTAAATTAGAAAGTTATTTAAAATCACTTGCTCTATCAGAATCATGAAAACAATGTGGGTTTCATAAACCTTTCACTTGATTGTTAATTTTTAATTATTTCTCCATATTCTCTGTTATTTGCTTTAGTGGGAACTGTTTGGTGATCTGTTCTCTCTCTCTCTGTCTCTCTCGCTCTTTTTTTTTCTCTCTCTCTCTCTCTCTTTTTTTCTTTTTTTCTCTCTCTCTCTCTCTCTCTCTTTTTCTTTTTTTTTCTCTCTCTTTTTCTCTCTCTTTCTTTTTCTCTCTCTCTCTTTTTCTCTCTCTCTCTTTTTCTCTTTTTCTCTTCCTTAGAGCTTGAATGGTGTTTGGCTGAACAAGGAGAGGTTGGAGTCGTGCAGAGCCTACATTGTGAGCGTTGGAAGCTGCATCCAGCTTGGTGTGCCGCTGCCTGATAAGGAGAGACCAGAGTTTGAATACAGACTGGTTCAGGAGCGCATGTCACAAGCCTTTCCGTTACCAAGTGCACCAAAAACTTTGAAGACAAATGGGTCCCGGGCTAAACGGAAACTCAACACTGAGGACTTTGAGGTGTCCACTAATTCCTCTAAAACAAAAATCCATCGGACATCAATAGAATGTGAGAATCCTGCTAAATCCTTGCACAGAACAGAGCTAGCTAAGCAGCCCACTCTGAGGGTGGAAGATGTGGCCTCCGAGGACTTGCCAGAATCATGTGACTCAATAGATGGCGATACATTAGCGCCCACCCAGCAGCAGTGCCGCAGTACCTTACAGCTGTCCAAGGTGAGACAAACCATGGTGGAGATAAGGAGGTTAAATGTGCAAATGCAGGAGAAACAGATGGAAATGCAGGAGAGGTTAAACGCGCCCCACCAAAGCCAAACAGGAGACCTCAAGGATGTGCTAGCCATGGAAAAAGAACTACACGAGCTGCAAAACCAGCTGAGCAATGAGCGTAAGGAGCATCTCCAGAGGGTGCAGGACCTCAAGCAGATCTACCAGGAGGAACAGCAGAAGCAGGTTAGCGAGATCTTTCATTATAATATGTAAAATACTGTAGTGTTGTTAAGTCTGCTGCCCCGATTAGTCAAGAGAAGCATAAAGCCTAGGGAGGCGCTGGTCTTAGATCTCTCGTAATGATATTAGATGAATTGTAAAATGTTCCTAGTAACTTGTTATAACAGCAGCCAAGTATGATCTGTTATGACTTGCTCCTTTAGGTTTATATTTGTATTTTAAAGAGCTGCGTTTGCTTGTTCAAACCATCACATATTTTTCTGAAAAATGTGGCTGTAAACAAAGTACAATACTTAGGTACTGATATTTTCATTAGGGGTTATGGTTTTTGTGAGCAAGACCAGCTATTTTAATTGCAAGAATCAACCTATAGGAACCATTTCTAATACATTTATACCCTGCAGCTGACACAACAAGCCTTTGGGAACACATTATAAAGAAACCCACTGTACAGTGTCCCTTTAAAGGGACATGAAACCATTTTTAAGATTGTTATAAAACATGTAATTATTTGTAGTAAAGAACTTACAATATAGACTCATTATATATTTTGCTTTTGTATAATATTTGTTCTTGTTGCATTCATAAAGAGGTTTCCTTTAGAATGCATTGCGCAGGAGTAAATATGCTGACAGCATATGTTGTAGTCTGATGCTGAATTACATCATTATTATTCACTACACTGAGCATTCTTGCCTAGATGACAGCTGAGCTCATGTGCAGCTCTCTGGTATGGGTGCCTTAAACCTGGGCTCAACAAACCCACCTAAAATTTTACCCCTGGCTCCTAACTTTTTTGGTTATTCTCCATATATCTATATACAAATCCCACTGTCTGGCTCCTAATTTTTAAACCGATTTGTCAAGCACTGTCCTAAACACTGTGTGTAATTGGTGTTGGTAATATTTATAGTAGCTCAGTAAATGAGTATATTGCTCTAAAGATTTCAGTGGGTGGTTAGTGCCTCTTCCTGCAACTGGTTTAGGGAGCCGGGGTGTGATTTGCAACACACCTCTTTTTCCATCCTACTGCCCTTAGCACCTCACCTGCTGCCCCTTACTTGTACTTCAGTCATCTGTAGAGCCCCTCATTTTTGTTAATTTCTCTCTGCGTTTGTCTGCAGCAAGTACGATCTAAAATGTCAGTTGTTTAGAGAAGCCCAGTAAATGCAATCACACAAGAACATAAGCCATGGCTTCCTCAGTCAATCGGTTGTCACTCATTAGTCCCCACTTATTAAACCTTCGGAAAATAGAAAGGAGCGTTAGTGGAAATATCCATGTCACACCGAGTGCTCTGAATGACAGCCTGCCTAAGGAATTTATTGCAAAAAAATCTGCAGCAATTCCGATGTGGTACTAGGCAAACAATTGATAAATAAGAGAACAATATTGCCACGAATATGTTAATATATCAAACCTTCTACGCTGTGAAAGGTGTTTTTTTATCTTTTGTGCTCATGTGATAAAGGGAAGTAAATATTCTCACGGCACAGTTCTACCTGCATGCAGTGCAAAAGGTATGTATGTGTGTGTGTATATATATATATATATATATATATAATATAATATGTTTGTGTGTGTGTGTGTGTGTATATAGGGGAATCTCTATTTAATCGCAATTTTCACGTCAGCAGCCCCTGTAACCTAAATAAGCCCCATAAGCCCCCCTCTGTATTCTACATAAGCCCCATCAGCTCCCACTGTAACCCCACACCCCCATAAGCCCCCCTCTGTAACCTACATAAGCCCCATCAGCTCCCACTGTAACCCCCCAATAAGCACCCCCTTTAACATCGTAAGCACAGCCTGTAACCACCATCATGTCCCAGCACACCCCCCACCCTGTAACCTGCATCAGCCACAGCACGCGCAACCCCCTCCCTGTAACCCGCATCATCCGCAGTGCTCCCCGGTAAGTCGGCTCAATGTCACAAGGCGGGCACAGCAAGTTAGCGGCCCTCCTGTACATCATAGGTGATGTCAAAGGGGGCGGGGCTAAAATTGCATACTCTCACGGTTTTCAAACTGCGGCTATTAATCACGGATTCTGGATCCTGACTGGATGTGTGTGTGTATATGTATGTATGTGTATATATGTATATGTGTATATATATATATATATATATATATATATATATATACATATACATACATATACACACACACACATACATCCGGATTTATAGTTAAAACTTTCATAAATGGAGGCCATTGTCTCTACTGCATCTAGTGCCTACCTCCATCGTCAGCTCATGTGGGTGCAGGACCTTAATATATGTATCTTTTTATTATCATTTGTTTGTATTTTCCATTGTCGAGTACTGTATAGTATGATGAATATATGAACAGACATCTTAATATTTTTATAATGGATACAGTAAATTGTCTGAACTTTTAGCATTGTTTTGTTGACCAACATAATGTTTTGCCTTTTACAGGGAGAACGGAAGTTGGCTGAAGAGGAACATCTAAGGGAGCAATTGGCACAAGCCCTTCAAGAGGTATTGCAACTGCACATGAGTTTAATAGTGTATGCACCAATGGTGTGGGATTTTCTGGTGTATACGCCAATGGTGTGGGGTTTTTCTGGTGTATGTATCGGTAGCATGCGTTACCTGTATCAGCTGTCAGACGTCACTGATCATGCCAAGTAGCGTTATCAACCTCCAGAAGGCTTGTAGGGTCAAGTCGTGTCTGTTTTTTCAGTGCAGCTGACCCATTACAAGCCCTACCGTATGGTCACTGACTTATATTAGAATCATTTTAGAATCATTTCATATTCTTATCCACATAGTAAGTAAATTTCCTGTCTTGTTTTCACAGCATACTCTCCTCATGGAAGAACTGAATCGTAATAAGAACAATTTTGCACAGATTATTGAAGCTAAGGATAAGGAGCTCCAAGAAACCAAGGTACTGAAGTTGTCTCTGCTTAAAGGTGACGGTGACATATATGTGTAGCTGTGTGCGATCATGGCTTTATGTGAAACAGTGAAACCTCTTGTAACGTTACACGAGCAAACAGATCACACACTTAATGGAGACCTGAAACTGTGTTCATCTCTGCAGCAGAGCTTAGAAACATTTCTGTATGCTGCTGTTTGTATGATCCTACATGAAAAACATAATTTATGTAAGAACTTACCTGATAAATTAATTTCTTTCATATTAGCAAGAGTCCATGAGCTAGTGATGTATGGGATATACATTCCTACCAGGAGGGGCAAAGTTTCCCAAACCTTAAAATGCCTATAAATCCTATAGAAATATAAATATAAATCCACCCCTCACCACACCCACAATTCAGTTTAACGAATAGCCAAGAAGTGGGGTGATAAGAAAGGAGCGAAAGCATAAAAAATAAGGAATTGGAATAATTGTGCTTTATACAAAAAAATCATAACCACCACAAAAAGAGTGGGCCTCATGGACTCTTGCTAATATGAAAGAAATGAATTTATCAACTTCCATGCAAGAGTCACTAGAGAGGGAGGGATAAAATAAAGACAGCCAATTCCGCTGAAAAAAATTAATCCACTACCCAATCAAAAGTTTCAATTTTTATAATGAAAAAAAACTGAAATATAAGCAGAAGAATCAAACTGAAGCAGCTGCCTGAAGTACTATTCTACCAAAAACTGCTTCTGAAGAAGAGAAAACATCAAAATGGTAGAATTTAGTAAAACTATGCAAAGAAGACCAAGTCATTGCTTTGCAAATCTAAACAACAGAAGCTTCATTCTTAAAAGTCCAGGAAATAGAAACTGATCTAGTAGAATGAGCCGTAATCCTCAGAGGCGGGGATTAACCAGACTCCAAATAAGCATGATGAATCAAAAGCTTTAACCAAGATGCCAATGAAATGGCAGAAGCCTTCTGACCTTTCCTAAAACCAGAAAAGATAACAAATAGACTAGAAGTCTGTCTGAAATCTGAGAAGCTTCAACATAATATTTCAAAACTCTTACCACATCCAAAGAATGTAAGAATCTTACCAAAGAATTCTTAGGATTAGGACACAAGGAAGGGACAATAATCCCACTACTAATGTTGTTAGAATTCATAACTTTAGGTAAAAATTGAAATGAGGACAGCAAAAACCACCTTATCCTGATGAAAATCAGAAAAAGGAGATTTTACAAGAAAGAACAGATAATTCAAAAACTGTTCTAGCTGAAGAGATGTCTAAAAAGAACAATACTTTCCATGAAAGTAATTAATGTCCAAAGAAAGCATATGCTCAAACAGAAGAGCCTGTAAAGCCTTCAGAACCAAAATAAGACTCCAAGGAGGAGAAATTGACTTAATGGCAGGCTTGATACGAACCAAAGCCTGAACAAAACAATGAATATCAGAAAGATTTAGCAATTCTTACTGTGAAACAGCACAGAAAAAACAGAGATTTGTCCTTTCAAGGAACATGCAGACAAAACCTTATGAAGAGACTATAAAATCCTAGGAATTCTAAAAGAATGCCAAGAGAATTCATAAGAAGAGCATCATGAGATGTAAATCTTCCAAACTCGATAATAAATCCTACTAGACACAGATTTACGAGCCTGCAACATAGTATTAATCACTGAGTCAGAGAAAATTCTATGACTAAGTACTAAGCGTTACATTTTCATACCATCAAATTAATAATTAGAATTCCTGATGAAAAAAACGAATGTTAAGATATAAGGTCTGGCCTTAATGGAAGTAACTAAGATTGGCAACTGGACATCCGAACAAGAACCATATACCAAAACCTGTGAGCCCATGCTGGAGCCACCAGCCACACCAAAGATTGCTCTCTGATGATTTAGAAAATCACTCTCAAAAGAAGAACCAGAGATGAAAAAATATAAGCAGATTGATAATTCCAAGAAAGTGTTAATGCATACACTACTTCCGCCTGAGGATCCCAGGACCTGAATTGGCCCCTGGGAAGTTTCTTGTTTAGATGAGATGCCATCAGATCTATTTCTGGAAGCCCTCACATCTGAAAAATTGAAAAACATATCTGGGTAAAGACCATTCTCCCGGATGTAAAGCTTGATTAACAGAGATAATCCGCTTCCCAATTGTCTATACCTGAGAAAAAGACCACAGAAATTAGATAGGAGCTGGATTTAGCCCAAGCAAATATCCGAGATACTTCTGTCACAGCCTAAAGACTGATAGTCCCACCCTGATGATTGACATACGCCACAGATGTGACATTGTCTGTCTGAAAAAACGTCTCTTCTTCAAAAAGAAACCAAACTGAAGAACTCTGAGAATGCACGGAGTTCCAAAATATCAAATGGTAATCTCGCCTCTTGAGATTTCCAAACCCCTTGTGCTGACAGAGATCCTCAGACAGCCTCCCAACATAAAAGACTTGTATCTGTAGAGATCATGGTCCAGGTTGAAAGAACCGAAGAGACCTGTAGAACTAAATGATGGTGATCTTAACCACCGAATCAAAAATAGTTAAACCTTTGGATTCAAAGATATAAAAAGAGATATCCTAGAATCCCTGCACCATTATTCAGCATAAAAAACTGGAAAGGTTTCCTATGAAATGAGCAAAGGGAATCGAAACCAATGCTGCAGCCATGAAAACCTAAAATTTCCATGCATATATAGCAACTTGAAGGAAATAATAGAGACTGAAGGTTCCGACAAACGGAACCCAATACACTTGTCACTTGTCTGTTAGAGACAAAAACATTGACACAATCTATCTGGAA
The DNA here is from genome assembly GCF_027579735.1 of Bombina bombina. Classification (NCBI taxonomy): domain Eukaryota; kingdom Metazoa; phylum Chordata; class Amphibia; order Anura; family Bombinatoridae; genus Bombina; species Bombina bombina. The sequence goes on along the minus strand of NC_069502.1, from coordinate 1,210,467,670 downwards.
ACCTAAAAAATGTGATCCTTGTGTGAGTATTCAAGGAGCTTTTGATAAAAAGATCCTCTAACCATGTCTTGAAGAAACAACAAAGTTGAATCGAATGAACTTCAGGAAAGTGTTAGTCTTACTGGAATAGCTGGAATATGATAGAGAAAAAAGACTTCTCACAGACGGTTTTACTCTGAAACCTATTCTGTACCCAAAGTCTAAGAAGTTTGGACCGAATAGAACCAAACAAATTTCAAAAAAAGTCTTAACCTGCCCCTTACCAGCCAAGCTGGAATAAGAATCGCACCTACATGCAAATTTGGGGGGCTGACTTTGAACTTTAAAAGGCTTAATTGAATGAAGAAAAAAACTTCCAATTATAAACATGTTACTTGGGGAAGAATTCAGGATTCCGTTCCTTAGTAAGAACAGAAAACTAATATTATCTTAAAGTTTTAGTCTTAGAACTCAATCTTGAAGCCCAGAGTAACAGTTAAATAATTGAATCCAATTATGAACCAAATAATTGATTATCTTGGAAAAAAAAGAAATATGGATTTTAGAAATCAAATTGGCATTCCAAGATTAACCCCTTAATGACCACATCACTTTTCCATTTTCTGTCCGTTTGGGACCAAGGCTATTTTTACATTTTTGAGGTGTTTGTGTTTAGCTGTAATTTTCCTCTTACTCATTTACTGTACCCACACATATTATATACCGTTTTTCTCGCCATTAAATGGACTTTCTAAAGATACCATTATTTTCATCATATCTTATAATTTACTATAAAAAAAATTATAAAATATGAGGAAAAAATGGAAAAAAACACACTTTTTCTAACTTTGACCCCCAAAATCTGTTACACATCTACAACCACCAAAAAACACCCATGCTAAATAGTTTCTAAATTTTGTCCTGAGTTTAGAAATACCCAATGTTTACATGTTCTTTGCTTTTTTTGTAAACTATAGGGCCATAAATACAAGTAGCACTTTGCTATTTCCAAACCATTTCTTTTCAAAATTAGCGATAGTTACATTAGAGCACTGATATCTTTCAGGAATCTCTGAATATCCATTGACATGTATATATTTTTTTTTAGTAGACAACCCAAAGTATTGATCTAGGCCCATTTTGGTATATTTCATGCCACCATTTCACCGCCAAATGCAATCAAATAGAAAAAATTGTTCACTTTTCACAAATTTTTTCACAAACTTTTGGTTTCTAACTTAAATTATTTACAAACAGCTTGTGCAATTATGGCATAAATGGTTGTAAATTCTTCTCTGGGATCCCCTTTGTTCAGAAATAGCAGACATATATGACTTTGGTGTTGCTTTTTGGTAATTAGAAGGCCGCTAAATGCCACTGCGCACCACACGTGTATTATGCCCAGCAGTGAAGGGGTTAATTAGGGAGCATGTAGGGAGCTTTTTGGGGTAGTTTTAGCTTTAGTGTAGTGTAGTAGACAACCCCAAGTATTGATCTAGGCCAATTTTGGTATATTTCATGCCACCATTTCACCGCTAAATGCGATCAAATTAAAAGAAACGTTAATTTTTTCTCAATTTTAGGTTTCTCACTGAAATTATTTACAAACACCTTCTGCAATTATGGCACAAATGGTTGTAAATGCTTCTCTGGGATCCCCTTTGTTCAGAAATAGCAGACATATATGGCTTTGGCATTGCTTTTTGGTAATTAGAAGGCCTCTAAATGCCGCTGCGCATCACACGTGTATTATGGCTAGCAGTGAAGGGGTTAATTATGTAGCTTGTAGGGAGCTTGCAGGGTTAATTTTAGCTTTAGTGTAGAGCTCAGCCTCCCACCTGAAACATCAGACCCCCTGATCCCTCCCAAACAGCTCTCTTCCCTCCCCCACCCCACAATTGTCCCCGCCATCTTAAGTACTGGCAGAAACTCTGCCAGTACTAAAATAAAAGGTATTTGGCCCTTTTTTTAAAAAAAAAAAAAGCATATTTACATATGCTGATGTGTAGGATCCCCCCTTAGACCCCAACCTCACTGATCCCCCACCATACTGCTCTCTAACCCTTCCCCTCTGCAATAATGGGCGCCATCTTGGGTACTGGCAGCTGTCTGCCAGTACCCAGTTTTGTAACAAAATGAGCCTTTTTTTTTTTTAAATTCCCTTTTCTGTAGTGTAGCTTTCCCCCCCCACCGAGACCAACCCCCAACCCCTTCCAAAACCCTTAGATTGCATTTAAGTTTTTTTTTTTTTTACTTTTTAACTTTTTTTTTTCTGTAGTGTAGCGGTTCCCACCCGCTCCCGCCCCGTGCACGCGCCCGCCCACCACCCCCGTGCACGCGCGCGCTCCCGTGCGCGCCCCCGTAGCTCCCGCCCCCCGATCCCGCCCCCCTCCACTCCACATAGCGCACCGATGGCCGCCACCCGCCTCCCACGTAAGCTCCCACCCACCAACGATACCGGCCATCGATGTCCGGTGCAGAGAGGGCCACAGAGTGGCTCTCTCTGCATCGGATGGCCAAGGGGGGTTATTGCAGGATGCCTCCATATCGAGGCATCACTGCAATAACCGGAAAGCAGCTGGAAGCGAGCAGGATCGCTTCCAGCTGCTTTCCACACCGAGGACGTGCAGGGTACGTTCTCAGGCATTAACTGCCTTTTTTTTGAGGACGTACCCTGCACGTCCTCGGTCGTTAAGGGGTTAAAATCACAAAGGTCTTTTAGCTAAAATAGCTAAAAACATAGATTAAACCTCATTTGCAAAAATATTTAATAAAATGACAACACAAATGAAATTATTAGCATGTTAATCAAGTTAAAGGATCAGACAACACACTGGACTTGCACAATCAACAAATGCAAGATAACAAGACAATGCAATAGCACTTTGTCTGAACTTCAAATAAGTAGAAGATTTTGTCCTTTTAACAATGCTAAACAAATCATAATCCGATACTTGATCTTAAAGTATCCAACCAGAAAGATGCAGCAATTGCAACATCAGCCAAATCAATTACAGGTCTAAGAAAAGTACCAGAAAATAATTTTCCTTAAATAAGATACAACCATCTGAAGGAAAAAAATAAATACTATTTGCTATAAGAATAATAGTATATTTAGCAGGAGTAGAGAGAGCCCCACTAACTTGGGGAATCTTTCCTCAAAACTGAAAACTAACTGCCGGCAAAGAATACAATTTAAAAACCTTAAAGAAGGACTAAAAGAAAATTCTCAGCCTATTCCATTCCCTAGTATCAGGAACTGGAAAAAAACCTCTGAAGAAACCACAGAAGATAAATAAGCAGAATTTAAATGTTAGCTAGTCTTTAAAATCAAAAGAACTAGATATTTCAATATCCAAAATAATCAACACCTTTTGAACAAAGAACAAATGTACTCTATTAAAAAATAAAAAAGTAGATTTGTTAGTGTCAATATCTGATGAAGAAAAATTCTGAATGAGAAAAAAAGCACCATCAGAGAAGGATAATTCATTATGTTGTTGGTCATTTGAAACTTCATCAACTAAAAAAGAAGTTTGAAAAAGACCTAAAATTTTTATTAGAAGGCACGATGTCAGACAAAGCCTTTAAAATAGAATCAGAAAAATATTCTTATAAATTTCTAAGTATATCTTGTACATAAGATATAAAAAGAATAGCAATATATAAAGCATAAATACTAATGGATTCTGCATGTAAAGGTTTATCATGATAACTTATTACAAACCATAGCTAAAGATAAACATTCATAACATTAAAATAAATGAACTTAGCTTTGGTAGGACTGATATCAGTCATCAGGAATCCCACAGTATTTCTTGATACAGGAACAGTGTTTTGAATATCTTGCAATATGTAATAGAAAAAAAACAACATAGAAAGCAAAATGATCAAATTCCTTAAATGACAGTTTCAGGAATGGGAAAAAATGCAAAATAAACAAGCCTCTAGCAACCAGAAGCAACAAAAAAGTGAGACTTAAATAATGTGAGAAAAAAGTGGAACAAGTATGACGCCCACATTTTTGGCGCCAAGTATGACACCCACATTATTGGCGCTAAGTACAACGCCCGTATTTTTTGGCGCCAAGTATGACGCCACATCCTCTGACGCCGAAACCGACGCCCACATTTTTTGGCGCAAAAAAACGTCTGAATACACATGCGTCAAAAAAATTACGTAACTACAAACAACTTCCGGCGTCAACTACGACGCCGGAAATGACAAAATTTTGCGCCAAAAAAGTTTGCGCCAAGAATGACGCAATAAAATGAAGCATTTTCTGCCCCCGCGAGCCTAACAGCCCGCAGGGAAAAATAGTCAATTGAAAATTTTCAAGGTAAGAAAAAAATATTTATTCATATGCATTATCCCAAATAATGAAACTGACAGTCTGAATGAAGGAATACTGATTATCCTGAATCATGGCAAATATAAGTTTAAAGACATATATTTAGAACTTTACATATAAAGTGCCCAACCATAGCTTAGAGTGTCACAGAAAATAAGACTTACTTACCCTAAGACACTCATCTACATATAGTAGATAGCCAAACCAGTACTGAAACGAGAATCAGTAGAGGTAATGGTATATAAGAGTATATCGTCGATCTGAAAAGGGAGGTAGGAGAAGAAATCTCTACGAACGATAACAGAGAACCTATGAAATAGACCCTGTAGAAGGAGATCATGGTATTCAAATAGGCAATACTCTCTTCACATCCCTCTGACATTCACTGCACTCTGAGAGGAAAACCGGGCTTCAGCCTGCTGAGAAGCGCATATCAACGTAGAATCTAGCACAAACTTACTTCACCACCTCCATGGGAGGCAAAGTTTGTAAAACTGAATTGTGGGTGTGGTGAGGGGTGTATTTATAGGCATTTTAAGGTTTGGGAAACTTTGCCCCTCCTGGTAGGATTGTATATCCCATACGTCACTAGCTCATGGACTCTTGCTAATTACATGAAAGAAATGGTTGTGATTAATTGGAAAATGGCTGTTCACACTGGCTGTAGCCATAAAACTGTGTTTTTTTACACAACAAAAACATCAATGACACAGTTATCTATATAATATCTATAGACAACCTACACATGTGCAAGAAAACAAACATTTGGGCTGCATTGGGTTTTTTTGTTGTTTTTTTAATTTGCACACACAAATATGTGTTTATCTAAATGACTCCACACTGGAGCTAAAGATGATGTAAATCACATGTTTGTGTTTAGAGCTCCCGTGTTATTGCAGGATACAGACAGTTGTGTGTCAGGTTGTTGGTAAATGTGCAAATTCACAAATATGTCCGTGACTTGTAGCATTCGGTTTGTTGCTGCCCCGATTTGTTATAATCAAAGCGTAACTTGCAAATACAGATATTTGTGGGCTCTTTTATTCTAGTAAATCCGGTAGTGTAACAATGTAGCTGATGCTACGTTCCTGATTGGTTTGCAAAACAAATACAATGTTGCACATTTTGTTGTTAGTGGGAGGGGATAACGGCAACCGCTGTCACCAACTGCCTATTTGTGTCCTGTGCAGAAGGAGAAGGAAGAGGTCCGCGCGCAGAAGGAAGAGGTCCTGAGCCACATGAATGAAGTTCTAGACAATGAGCTGCAGTGTATCATCTGCTCAGAGCACTTCATTGAGGTAATGCTGGGAACGTTTGTATTGTACATGTGGTTTACAGTCTCATTTGTGTAATTTAGTAAATATTTATCCCGTGGATAAATTCTGCAGCTAATATAATGACACTTAAGAGAAGTAAATCGTCAGGGGTTTTGGATTTCTAATAAATTATTTCATGATCAGGGGCTGATTTATCCAGCTAGAAGTTCTGTTAACTTATAGGGCTCGATTTATCAAGCCTTCTCCTGTACGACGACTGCAGGTTCCCATGAGTACCTGCAGTCAGTATTTATCATGCAGCGTTTATCAGACCGCTGCTCCCTACACTCTTCTCCACCTCTAAGGAGATTGACAGCTCCTGCCCGCGCGTGATTGGCTGTCCGTAGACAGGGGGCGGCATTGTGCCCGTGTGCAGTGTTAATTTACATCAGCGGAATTCTGTCCGCCAGAGGCGAGCTGCGGGAGACAGGGGCGCAAATGTACGCCCCTGTCCGGCATAGCTTGATAAATCTAGTTCTAGCCATTAGAATTATAAAGGAATTGCTAATCTCACCAGTGTAAGATATAAAAGTGCTGGTGATTTCACAGTTCCAAATAGAGAAGCCAAGGTCTATAGACGTGCAAATCCATCACAATGGTCAAAATGTATCATGATTGCAGGCGGACAGGTTCACACGTAATGTTTATATAGTTTAGAAATCCTTTATATTGTCGGATCTCATCTAATTTACAAGAGAGACGAATAGCAAGTTTACGGATTTATCTTCTTGCTTTGTTCACTTTCAGGCCGTTACTCTAAACTGTGCTCACAGCTTCTGTTCCTACTGTATCAAATCATGGAGACGACGCAAGGATGAATGTCCCATCTGTCGGCAGCCGATCCATTCCGAGACCCGTTCCCTTGTCCTGGACAACTGCATTGACAGCATGGTCGCCAAGCTTAGCGTAGAAATGAAGGAGCGGCGGGCAAAACTAATCAAGGAGCGCAAAGGTGAGAGGTGGGTGAACACGATGCAAGTTACTGCACGGTATCATCTGTTTACTTATGGCACCAGCATGCCCCTTCCATCCCTTATCAGTCCAATTTCCCATAAAATGTTAAGAACCTTTGCAATTTACCTTCAGTATCTATTTGACCCATTTCCCACCCTCCTTAGAGAGGCTGGAGTGCATTCTGCCGATTTCAGAATGCCGACCCTAAGACAATGCAATACAGCAATCGCATGATTAGTCCCAAATCTCATTTGTCCTAAACTGTTCACAGCAAAGGAGATGAAATGCTTTTCTGAGCATTACTAGAAAGTACTTATAAGTGACTGAGCATTTGTAGCAAGTGCACAATTGATATTGGTTGTTTGCCAATACATAACTATGTCTCTACATACCAGAGCTTAATGTAGGGGATCATTCGTCAAACCGCATACATAATTAGCAGCACAAAAACTTAATAATCCGTCATTACCACCAAGAGTAAAGAGTTGGCATTATTATGTGAAGTCTGCCCCTCTCTCTAGTTCTGCAGGGTTCTAAAACCAGAAGATATAATATTCCAGACATCTGTATAATCCATTATAAGATCCTAACATCTGGTAACTTTAACCATAAGGAGATCATTAGCATGGATAGGTATATTGGGGCTCGTATAGAAATATAACTGTCAGCTTCTGTACCACATAAACAGGCAGTATACAGTCGTTTTACAGCAGATATACATGGTGTTCTATTTTACTTGCATTAAAAAGGGATATTTTAGCCTCTTTATTTGACTTGTAATCTGTACTTGCGCATGTTGCGTGTGCACGGACTCTGATTGATCCGTTCTGTGCACGATGCATACAAAATCACAGAGATCATTACTGGGTGTGTGCAAGTGGTGATCTTGTTAAACTCAAAATGTCTTTACCTGTATATCAGTTAATTAAAATGTTGCCATATTCATTCCTTATGTCTTTTGCTGTAATTCATTTTTTTCAATTGTGCTTGCCCCATGATCCATAGAGAGAGCAGGAAGTAAAATTACACAGCAATAGCTTAGAGAGCAGTACGCTCATTTACAGGAAGGAAAGGGAAAGCGCTTTTTTTCAGCAATAAAATTGCATATTATGGCATTTTTAAAGTCATACACCATGTGACAATAGGCAATTTTATCCACCTTGATGCACAAGGCACACGTCTTTTAATAGATTTATATTTTGTGCACAATGCATGTGTAACAGGAGCGTTTTCTGCAATTTATTACATAGAATAATTCCTATATCTCGGTACTCGGAGCAGTGCAGGAATTGCTGCACGTTACCAGGTGTGTGACTGCAAGTCCAGCAGTAGATGGTGCTAGAGTTCTCTTTTTTTAATTATATAGTTTTTATACTGGCATTTGCTTGAGGTTGAATGTGATTTTGTTTTTTCCCTCTTTGTTTCATGTAAGGTTTAGCCTGAGCATTTGCTGCTTTGCTATAATATAGTAGGGGCCAAAGTCCAACCACCAGCAGCTTATTTCTATAGTTTATTAAACGTAGTAAAAAGTTTATTTCTTTTTAATGACACGATGAGTCCACGGATCATCTTAATTACTATTGGGAATACCACTCCTGCCCTGCAGGAGGCGGCAAAGAGCACCACAGTAAAGCTGTTAAATATCACCTCCCTTCCCTCCCAACCCAGTCATTCTCTTTACCTACGTTAAGTGCAAGGAGGTGGTAAATTAGGTGTTAGAAAAGATTCTTCAATCAAGAGTTTATTATTTTTAAAGTAGTGCAAGATTGTCCTAGGGTGTAGCCGTAGTCCATATCAGTCTCTTCAGTAGAGCAGTGGTGGCTTTAGAGCAATGGGAACTTGTGGGACATAATTCTCACTTCGCCTCCCATATTCTGATGCTGTCCTTACCCTGAAAACCGGAGAGACAGTTACTCAGGACTTTCCTTTTCTCTTGTTAAGTGTATCCAGTCCACGGATCATCCATTACTTATGGGATTTTAACTCCTCCCCAACAGGAAGTGCAAGAGGATTCACCCAGCAGAGCTGCTATATAGCTCCTCCCCTAACTGCCATTACCAGTCATTCTCTTGCACCCAACGAATAGATAGGATGTGTGAGAGGACTGTGGTGATTATACTTAGTTTCATACCTTCAATCAAAAGTTTGTTATTTTATAATAGCACCGGAGTGTGTTATTCCTTCTCTGGTAGAATTTGAAGAAGAATCTACCTGAGTTTTTCTATGATTTTAGCCGGAGTAGTTAAGATCATATTGCTGTTTCTGAGGAGAGGTAAACTTCAGATCAGGGGACAGCGGGCAGATTAATCTGCAAAGAGGTATGTAGCAGCTTATTATTTTCTGACAATGGAATTGATGAGAAAATTCTGCCATACCGATATAATGTAAACTCAGCCTTAAATGCAGTAGCAGCAACTGGTATCAGGCTGTCATGTATGTATATTTTACACTTCAGTATTCTGGGGAATGGCACTTCACTGGAATTATACTGTATGCATAAAACTTTAGCCTAATTTGCAGGGACTAGCAACAGGCTTTTTAATAACACTCAATTTATTAATGTTAAACGTTTTTTGCTGGCATGTAAAATCGTTTAATTTTCTGAGGTACTGGGTGAAAAAATGTTTTGGGCACTATTTTTTTCCACTTGGCAGTCGTTTTATTTAATTTATGACAGTTTACTGATCTCTCTCACTGTTATGTGTGATGGGGAGGGGCCTTTTTTGGCGCTTTTGCTACGCATCAAAAAATTCAGTCAGAAGTTTGTCTTCCCTGCATGATCCGGTTCATCTCTACAGAACTCAGGGGTCTTCAAAACTTGTTTTGAGGGAGGTAATCACTCACAGCAGAGCTGTGAGATTGTAGTTGAATGTGATAAAAAAACGTTTATTTCTGTTTTTTTTTTTTTTTTTCTGCTATCAGGGTTAGTTATCCTTTGCTAATGGGAGCAATCCTTTGCTAAAATTGTGTTTTTTACAAAGATTTGATGCTATAACTTTTCAGTTTATTAATTTTCAACTGTCATAACTTTTTCTGTGCTTCTTATAGGCACAGTACGTTTTCATATTATAGTAAATTACTTGAAAAGTATTTCCAAGTTGCTAGTTTATTTGCTAGTGTGTTAAACATGTCTGATTCAGAGGAAGATATCTGTGCTATATGTGCTAAAGCCAAAGTGGAGCCCAATAGAAATTTATGTACTAACTGTATTGATGCTACTTTAAATAAAAGTCAATCTGTACAAATTGAACATATTTCACCAAACAACGAGGGGAGAGTTATGCCGACTAACTCGCCTCACGTGTCAGTACCTGCATCTCCCGCTCGGGAGGTGCGTGATATTGTAGCGCCGAGTACATCTGGGCGGCCATTACAAATCACATTACAGGATATGGCTACTGTTATGACTGAAGTTTTGTCTAAATTACCAGAACTAAGAGGTAAGCGTGATCACTCTGGGGTGAGAACAGAGTGCGCTGATAATATTAGGGCCATGTCAGACACTGCGTCACAATTTGCAGAACATGAGGACGGAGAGCTTCATTCTGCGGGTGACGGTTCTGATCCAAACAAACTGGATTCAGATATTTCAAATTTTAAATTTAAGCTGGAAAACCTCCGTGTATTACTAGGGGAGGTGTTAGCGGCTCTGAATGATTGTAACACAGTTGCAATACCAGAGAAAATGTGTAGGTTGGATAAATATTTTGCGGTACCGGCGAGTACTGACGTTTTTCCTATACCTAAGAGACTTACTGAAATTGTTACTAAGGAGTGGGATAGACCCGGTGTGCCGTTCTCACCCCCTCCGATATTTAGAAAGATGTTTCCAATAGACGCCACCACACGGGACTTATGGCAAACGGTCCCTAAGGTGGAGGGAGCAGTTTCTACTTTAGCTAAGCGTACCACTATCCCGGTGGAGGATAGCTGTGCCTTTTCAGATCCAATGGATAAAAAGTTAGAGGGTTACCTTAAGAAAATGTTTGTTCAACAAGGTTTTATATTGCAACCTCTTGCATGCATTGCGCCTGTCACGGCTGCAGCAGCATTTTGGTTTGAGTCTCTGGAAGAGACACTTGAATCAGCTCCATTAGATGAGATTACACACAAGCTTAAAGCCCTTAAGTTAGCTAACTCATTTATTTCAGATGCCGTAGTACATTTAACTAAACTTACGGCTAAGAATTCCGGATTCGCCATTCAGGCACGCAGAGCACTGTGGCTAAAATCCTGGTCAGCTGACGTTACTTCTAAATCTAAATTGCTTAATATACCTTTCAAAGGGCAGACCTTATTCGGGCCCGGGTTGAAAGAAATTATCGCTGACATTACAGGAGGTAAAGGCCATGCCCTGCCTCAAGACAGAGCCAAACCTAAGGCTAGACAGTCTAATTTTCGTTCCTTTCGTAATTTCAAAGCAGGAGCAGCATCAACTTCCTCTGCACCAAAACAGGAAGGAGCTGTTGCTCGCTACAGACAAGACTGGAGACCTAACCAGTCTTGGAACAAGGGCAAGCAGGCCAGGAAACCTGCTGCTGCCCCTAAGACAGCATGAATCGAGGGCCCCCGATCCGGGAACGGATCTAGTGGGGGGCAGACTTTCTCTCTTCGCCTAGGCTTGGGCAAGAGATGTCCAGGATCCCTGGGCGTTAGAGATCATATCTCAGGGATACCTTCTAGACTTCAAATTCTCTCCCCCAAGAGGGAGATTTCATCTGTCAAGGTTGTCAACAAACCAAATAAAGAAAGAGGCGTTTCTACGCTGCGTACAAGATCTTTTATTAATGGGAGTGATCCATCCGGTTCCGCGGTCGGAACAAGGACAAGGGTTTTACTCAAATCTGTTTGTGGTTCCCAAAAAAGAGGGAACTTTCAGGCCAATCTTGGATTTAAAGATCCTAAACAAATTCCTAAGAGTTCCATCGTTCAAAATGGAAACTATTCGGACAATTTTACCCATGATCCAAAAGGGTCAGTACATGACCACAGTGGATTTAAAGGATGCTTACCTTCACATACCGATTCACAAAGATCATTACCGGTATCTAAGGTTTGCCTTTCTAGACAGGCATTACCAGTTTGTAGCTCTTCCATTCGGATTGGCTACGGCTCCGAGAATCTTCACAAAGGTTCTGGGTGCTCTTCTGGCGGTACTAAGACCGCGAGGAATTGCGGTAGCTCCGTACCTAGACGACATTCTGATACAAGCTTCAAGCTTTCAAACTGCCAAGTCTCATACAGAGTTAGTACTGGCATTTCTAAGGTTGCATGGATGGAAGGTGAACGAAAAGAAGAGTTCTCTCTTTCCACTCACAAGAGTTCCCTTCTTGGGGACTCTTATAGATTCTGTAGAAATGAAGATTTACCTGACAGAAGACAGGTTAACAAAGCTTCAAAATGCATGCCGTGTCCTTCATTCCATTCAACACCCGTCAGTAGCTCAATGCATGGAGGTGATCGGCTTAATGGTAGCAGCAATGGACATAGTACCCTTTGCACGCCTACATCTCAGACTGCTGCAATTGTGCATGCTAAGTCAGTGGAATGGGGATTACTCAGACTTGTCCCCTACTCTGAATCTGGATCAAGAGACCAGAAATTCTCTTCTATGGTGGCTTTCTCGGCCACATCTGTCCAGGGGGATGCCATTCAGCAGGCCAGATTGGACAATTGTAACAACAGACGCCAGCCTACTAGGTTGGGGCGCTGTCTGGAATTCTCTGAAGGCTCAGGGACAATGGAATCAGGAGGAGAGTCTCCTACCAATAAACATTCTGGAATTGAGAGCAGTTCTCAATGCCCTTCTGGCTTGGCCCCAGTTAACAACTCGGGGGTTCATCAGGTTTCAGTCGGACAACATCACGACTGTAGCTTACATCAACCATCAGGGAGGGACAAGAAGCTCCCTAGCAATGATGGAAGTATCAAAGATAATTCGCTGGGCAGAGTCTCACTCTTGCCACCTGTCAGCAATCCACATCCCGGGAGTGGAGAACTGGGAGGCGGATTTCTTAAGTCGTCAGACTTTTCATCCGGGGGAGTGGGAACTTCATCCGGAGGTCTTTGCCCAAATACTTCAACGTTGGGGCAAACCAGAGATAGATCTCATGGCGTCTCGACAGAACGCCAAGCTTCCTCGTTACGGGTCCAGATCCAGGGATCCGGGAGCGGTTCTGATAGATGCTTTGACAGCACCTTGGACCTTTGGGATGGCTTATGTGTTTCCACCCTTCCCGATGCTTCCTCGATTGATTGCCAGAATCAAACAGGAGAGAGCATCAGTGATTCTAATAGCGCCTGCATGGCCACGCAGGACTTGGTATGCAGATCTAGTGGACATGTCATCCTGTCCACCTTGGTCGCTACCTCTGAAACAGGACCTTCTGATCCAGGGTCCCTTCAAACATCAAAATCTAATTTCTCTGAAGCTGACTGCTTGGAAATTGAACGCTTGATTTTATCAAAACGTGGTTTTTCTGAGTCAGTTATTGATACCTTAATACAGGCTAGGAAGCCTGTTACCAGAAAGATTTACCATAAGATATGGCGCAAATACTTATATTGGTGCGAATCCAAGAGTTACTCATGGAGTAAGGTTAGGATTCCGAGGATATTGTCTTTTCTACAAGAAGGTTTAGAAAAGGGTTTATCCGCTAGTTCCTTAAAGGGACAGATTTCAGCTCTGTCCATTCTTTTACACAAACGTCTGTCAGAAGTTCCGGACGTTCAAGCTTTTTGTCAGGCTTTAGCTAGGATCAAGCCTGTGTTTAAAACTGTTGCTCCACCATGGAGTTTGAACTTAGTTCTTAATGTTTTACAGGGGGTTCCGTTTGAACCCCTTCATTCCATTGATATCAAGTTGTTATCTTGGAAAGTTCTGTTTTTAATGGCGATTTCCTCGGCTCGAAGAGTCTGAGTTATCTGCCTTACATTGTGATTCTCCTTATCTGATTTTTCATTCAGACAAGGTAGTACTGCGTACTAAACCTGGGTTCCTACCTAAGGTGGTCACTAACAGGAATATCAATCAAGAGATTGTGGTTCCATCTTTGTGTCCTAATCCTTCTTCGAAAAAGGAACGTCTGCTACACAATCTAGATGTAGTCCGTGCCCTGAAATTTTATCTACAGGCAACTAAGGATTTTCGACAAACGTCTTCCCTGTTTGTCGTTTATTCTGGTCAGAGGAGAGGTCAAAAAGCTTCGGCTACCTCTCTCTCCTTTTGGCTTCGTAGCATAATACGGTTAGCCTATGAGACTGCTGGACAGCAGCCTCCTGAAAGAATTACAGCACATTCTACTAGAGCTGTGGCTTCCACTTGGGCCTTTAAGAATGAGGCTTCTGTTGAACAGATTTGCAAGGCTGCAACTTGGTCTTCTCTTCATACTTTTTCCAAATTTTACAAATTTGACACTTTTGCTTCTTCGGAGGCTGTTTTTGGGAGAAAGGTTCTTCAGGCAGTGGTTCCTTCCGTATAAAGAGCCTGCCTGTCCCTCCCGTCATCCGTGTACTTTAGCTTTGGTATTGGTATCCCATAAGTAATGGATGATCCGTGGACTGGATACACTTAACAAGAGAAAACATAATTTATGCTTACCTGATAAATTTATTTCTCTTGTAGTGTATCCAGTCCACGGCCCGCCCTGTCACTTTAAGGCAGGTCATTTTTCCATTAAACTACAGTCACCACTGCACCCTATGGTTTTCCTTTCTCTGCATGTTTTCGGTCGAATGACTGGTAATGGCAGTTAGGGGAGGAGCTATATAGCAGCTCTGCTGGGTGAATCCTCTTGCACTTCCTGTTGGGGAGGAGTTAATATCCCATAAGTAATGGATGATCCGTGGACTGGATACACTACAAGAGAAATAAATTTATCAGGTAAGCATAAATTATGTTTTTTCTTTCACAGGTCCATGTGAGGGATAGGACCTCTCAAACCTGGGAACTGCCCATATGAGGTAAGTGCTGGCTTTATTTCTGAGGGATAGAATAAGACTCAGAAAAAGATGGGCACTTTATTAAATGGGACAGACCTCATACTTAACATAATAGATTCTCCTAGGAGCATAGGGGACATATTGGCCAGCTTAGACGCGGGCAGTGGGGCTGGTTCTAAAATATTGGCGGTGGTTCCACATCCCCCGGCGGTTTTATAACTTAAATAACCGACCGGGAGATTCCTTAGTGACACGCCCATGATGGGAGGTTCTCCAGGAAGCGGCAAGTAATTGCGCGCCCTTTTTCCATTCTCTCCGTCCACTGTAGGAAGGCATTCTACACATCTATAAGTCATAGCTGCGTATTAAAGGGACATTATACACTCATTTTTTCTTTGCATAAATGTTGTGTAGTTGATCTATTTATATAGCCCATAAAGGTTTTTTTTTTTTTTTTTTTTTAAATAAATGTATAGTTTTGCTTATTTTTAAATAACATTGCTCTGATTTTCAGACTCCTAACCAAGCCCCAAAGTTTTATGTGAATACCGTCAGCTACCTTCTACAGCTTGCTCCTGTTTGTGTAAAGGGTCTTTTCATATGCAAAAGAAGGGGGAGTGTCTTATTTGCCACTTGCAGTGGGCTTTCCAACTACCTTTTCAACAGAGCCAAACTGACAGCTTCTAAGTAAGTTTTTAAACAGTTTTATAATGGATTTTTATATCAGTATCTGTGCATATTATTCTTTATAGTAGTGTCTATTACATGCAGTTATATGAAAATGAGTGTATACTGTCCCTTTAAGTCCAGAGGCCGACATTGCTCAGCTTGTTTACAATGGAGACTGACTGTACGACCGAAATCCAAGTTCCGTGATCATACGACTCCTGCTCAGAGGAGGTAGGCACCTCCACAAACTGTTGCTGAGGTGTAGAGGTGTTTGCAGGGTTATTTTAGCTTAAGTCCTTCTATACTAAAATTAATTAAACGGATAAAAAAGTTAGTTTATTTTTTAAAGAGACAGTAACGTTTTTTATATTTTTACATTTCATTAATAAAATTTAATTATTTTATGTCAAATTGTTTAATTGTGAGTTACAATGGACCAAGAGACCTTACAAAGTGTCACATGCTCTTTATGCTTTGATGCCAATGTGGAACCACCAATCCCTTTCTGTTCCTCATGTATCTGGCCTGGCCCCAGTTAGCCTCGGTCCAGTTTATCAGGTTCCAGTTGGATAACATAACTTCAGTGGCTTACATCAATCATCAGGGAGGAATGCGGAGTTCCTTAGCGATGACAGAGGTAACCAGATAATTCAGTGGGCGGAAACCCACTCTTGCTGTCTGTCGGCGATCCACATCCCAGGGGTGGACAACTGGGAGGCGGACTTCCTAAGCAGCCTGACCTTTCATCCGGGGGAGTGGGAACTCCATCCGGAAGTGTTTTCCAGAATTTGATCTCATGGCATCTAGGCAGAATGCCAAGCTTCCGAGGTACTTGTCGAGGTGCAGGGGCCCTCAGGCGGTACTGATAGACACCCTAGCGGTACCTTGGACCTTCAGTCTAGCATACCTATTTCCTCCGTTTGCTCTTCTTCCTCGGGTTATTGCTTGAATCAAGCAGGAGAGGGCCTCGGTGATCCTTATTGCACCAGCTTGGCCTCGCAGAATTTGGTATGCAGATCTGGTGGAAATGTCGTCTCTGCCACCTTGGAGACTTCCGTTGAGGAAGGACCTTCTAATGCAAGGGCCCTTCCATCACCCAAATCTAGTTTCTCTGAAGCTGACTGCTTGGAGATTGAACGCTTCATTTTATCCAAGCGGGGATTCAGGCTCATAAACCTGTAACTAGAAAGATTTACCATAAGATATGGCGTAAATATCTATATTGTTGTGAATCTAAGGGCTACTCCTAGAGTAGAGTTAGGATTCCTAGAATTTTTTTCTTTTCTCCAAGAGGGTTTGGAGAAGAGATTATCGACAAGTTCCCTAAAGGGTCAAATTTCTGCCTTATCTATTTTGTTTCACAAACTTCTGGCCTGTGTTCAAACCAATTACTCCTCCATGGAGTCTTAATGTGGTTCTCAAAGTTCTTCAAGGGGCTCTGTTTGAGCCTATGCATTCCTTAGATATTAAATTGTTATCTTGGAAAGTTTTATTTCTTCTGCTCACAGAGTGTCAGAGCTCTCGGCTTTGCAGTATGAGTCCCCTTACCTTATTTTTCATTCCGATAAGGTAGTACGAAATTAGGATTTCTTCCTAAGGTTTTTTCTGATCGGAACATTAATCAGGAGATTGTTGTTCCTTCCTTGTGTCCTAATCCTACCTCTCAGAAGTAACGGCTTCTGCACAATTTGGACGTGGTTCGTGCCTTAAAGTTTTACCTGCAGGTGACTAAGGATTTTTGTCAGGCTTCTGCTTTGTTTGTTGTTTTCTCAGGAAAACGTAAGGGACAGAAAGCTACGGCTACTTCTCTTTCTTTTTGGCTGAAGAGTATCATTCGCTTTGCATATGAGACTGCTGGACAGCAGCCTCCAGAGAGAGTTACGGCTCATTCCACGAGGGCTGTTGCTTCCTCATGGGCATTCAAGAATGAAGCTTCTGTGGAACAGATTTGCAAGGCTGCAACTTGGTCCTCTCTTCACACTTTTTTTCAAAATTCTACAAATTTGACACTTTTGCCTCGGCTGAGGCCGCTTTTGGGAGAAAGGTTGTTCAAGCAGTGGTGCCTTCTGTTTAGGTTCCCTGTCTTGTCCCTCCCTTATCATCTGTGTACTCTAGCTTGGGTATTTATTCCCAATAGTAATTAAGATGATCCATGGACTCATTGTGTCATTAAAAAGAAAAAAAAAAATTATGCTTACCTGATACATTTATTTATTTTTTGACATTTTTTGGTATTTTTTGACACAATGAGTCCACGGCCCGCCCTGTTTTTGAAAGACAGGTTGTTGTTTTTTATAAACTTCAGACACCTCTGCACCTTGTTACTTCCTTTCTCTCCTTTACTTCGGTCGAATGACTGGGTTGGGAGGGAAGGGAGGTGATATTTAACAGCTTTGCTGTTGTGCTCTTTGCTGCCTCCTGCAGGGCAGGAGTGGTATTCCCAATAGTAATTAAGATGATCCGTGGACTCATCGTGTCAAAAAATAAATTTTTATCAGGTAAGCATAAATTTTCTTATCCGTTAATACCATTCACAAATACATTATTTAACACTGAGGCAAATCATTTAGTATCTTTGCTATTGCCATTAACATGAATATAATTTTCATATATATTTTCAAAACTGTATTTCATTTCAATGGGTAACATCCTAGTTCACATGTGAGTTGCACTTGTCTCACACGGGCCGGCGTTTATCAACTGCCAGACAGACCCCCGGGATCACAGAATGCGGGCAGCGAGTCTGCAGCGATCAGCCCCCAGAGCTGTATACGCCGCTTGATAACTGGGGGCCACGGTGCTATTAGTATGGTCCTGCATGCACAGCTTGATAACTGGGGGCCACGGTGCTATTAGTATGGTCCTGCATGCACAGCTTGATAACTGGGGGCCACGGTGCTATTAGTATGGTCCTGCATGCACAGCTTGATAACTGGGGGCCACGGTGCTATTAGTATGGTCCTGCATGCACAGCTTGATAACTGGGGGCCACGGTGCTATTAGTATGGTCCTGCATGCACAGCTTGATAACTGGGGGCCACGGTGCTATTAGTATGGTCCTGCATGCACAGCTTGATAACTGGGGGCCACGGTGCTATTAGTATGGTCCTGCATGCACAGCTTGATAACTGGGGGCCACGGTGCTATTAGTATGGTCCTGCATGCACAGCTTGATAACTGGGGGCCATGGTACTAGTGCTATTAGTATGCTCCTGCTCGTGCTAGTGCTCTAGCTCCTGCTAGTGCTCTAGCTCCTGCTAGTGCTCTAGCTCCTGCTAGTGCTCTAGCTCCTGCTAGTGCTCTTGCTCGTGCTAGTGCTCCTGCTAGTGCTGGTGCTAGTGATCCTGTTAGTGCTGGTGCTAGTGATCCTGCTAGTGCTAGTGCTCCTTTTAGTGCTAGTGCTGCTGCTAGTGCTAGTGATCCTGCTAGTGCTGCTGCTAGTGATCCTGCTAGTGCTAGTGATCCTGCTAGTGCTAGTGATCCTGCTAGTGCTAGTGATCCTGTTAGTGCTGGTGCTAGTGCTCCTGCTAGTGCTCCTGTTAGTGCTAGTGATCCTGCTAGTGATCCTGCTAGTGCTAGTGATCCTGCTAGTGCTGGTGCTAGTGATCCTGCCAGTGCTGCTGCTAATGATCGTGATAGTGCTAGTGCTCCTGTTAGTGCCAGTGATCCTGCTAGTGCTCCTGTTAGTGCTCCTGCTCATGCTAGTGCTCCTGCTTCTGCTAGTGCTCCTGTTAGTGCTCCTGCTATTGCTCGTGCTTCTGCTAGTGCTCCTGTTAGAGCTCCTGCTTGTGCTAGTGCTCCTGTGCATGCACAGCTTGATAACTGGGGGCCACGGTGCTAATGCTATTAGTATGCTAGTGCTAGTGCTCCTGTGCATTCACAGCTTGATAACTGGGGGCCACGGTGTTAGTGCTATTAGTATGCTAGTGCTCCTGCTAGTGCTAGTGCTTCTGCTAGTGCTAGTGCTCCTGCTTCTGCTAGTGCTCCTGTTAGTGCTTGTGCTTCTGCTCATTATCCTGCTAGTGCTATTAGTATTCTCCTACTAGTGCTATTAGTATGCTAGTGCTATTAGTATGCTTGTGCTATTAGTATGCCCCTGCTAGTGCTATTAGTATGCCCCTGCTAGTGCTATTAGTATGCTAGTGCTTTTAGTATGCCCCTGCTAGTGCTATTAGTATGCTCCTGCTAGTGCTATTAGTATGCTCCTGCTAGTGCTATTAGTATGCCCCTGCTAGTGCTTTTAGTATGCCCCTGCTAGTGCTATTAGTATGCTAGTGCTTTTAGTATGCCCCTGCTAGTGCTATTAGTATGCTAGTGCTTTTAGTATGCCCCTGCTAGTGCTATTAGTATGCTAGTGCTTTTAGTATGCCCCTGCTAGTGCTATTAGTATGCTAGTGCTTTTAGTATGCCCCTGCTAGTGCTATTATTATGCTAGTGCTTTTAGTATGCCCCTGCTAGTGCTATTAGTATGCCCCTGCTAGTGCTATTAGTATGCTCCTGCTAGTGCTATTAGTTTTCTCCTGCTAGTGCTATTAGTATGCCCCTGCTAGTGCTATTAGTATGCTCCTTCTAGTGCTATTAGTATGCTCCTGCTAGTGCTATTAGTATGCTCCTGCTAGTGCTATTAGTATGCCCCTGCTAGTGCTATTAGTATGCCCCTGCTAGTGCTATTAGTATGCTAGTGCTTTTAGTATGCCCCTGCTAGTGCTATTAGTATGCTCCTGCTAGTGCTATTAGTATGCTCCTGCTAGTGCTATTAGTATGCTCCTGCTAGTGCTATTAGTATGCCCCTGCTAGTGCTATTAGTATGCCCCTGCTAGTGCTATTAGTATGCCCCTGCTAGTGCTATTAGTATGCCCCTGCTAGTGCTATTAGTATGCCCCTGCTAGTGCTATTAGTATGCTTGTGCTATTAGTATGCTCCTGCTAGTGCTATTAGTATGCTAGTGCTTTTAGTATGCCCCTGCTAGTGCTATTAGTATGCTCCTGCTAGTGCTATTAGTATGCTCCTGCTAGTGCTATTAGTATGCTCCTGCTAGTGCTATTAGTATGCCCCTGCTAGTGCTATTAGTATGCTAGTGCTATTAGTATGCTAGTACTTTTAGTATGCCCCTGCTAGTGCTATTAGTATGCCCCTGCTAGTGCTATTAGTATGCTAGTGCTATTAGTATGCTCCTGCTAGTGCTATTAGTATGCCCCTGCTAGTGCTATTAGTATGCTAGTGCTTTTAGTATGCCCCTGCTAGTGCTATTAGTATGCTCCTGCTAGTGCTATTAGTATGCCCCTGCTAGTGCTATTAGTATGCTAGTGCTTTTAGTATGCCCCTGCTAGTGCTATTAGTATGCTAGTGCTTTTAGTATGTCCCAGCTAGTGCTATTAGTATGCTAGTGCTTTTAGTATGCCCCTGCTAGTGCTATTAGTATGCTAGTGCTTTTAGTATGCCCCTGCTAGTGCTATTAGTATGCTCCTGCTAGTGCTATTAGTATGCCCCTGCTAGTGCTATTAGTATGCTAGTGCTTTTAGTATGCCCCTGCTAGTGCTATTAGTATGCTCCTGCTAGTGCTATTAGTATGCTCCTGCTAGTGCTTTTAGTATGCCCCTGCTAGTGCTATTAGTATGCTCCTGCTAGTGCTATTAGTATGCTCCTGCTAGTGCTATGAATATGCCACTGCTAGTGCTATTAGTATGCCACTGCTAGTGCTATTAGTATGCCACTGCTAGTGCTATTAGTATGCAACTGCTAGTGCTATTAATATGCAACTGCTAGTGCTATTAGTATGCTCCTGCTAGTGCTATTAGTATGCTCCTGCTAGTGCTATTAGTATGCTCCTGCTAGTGCTATTAGTATGCTCCTGCTAGTGCTATTAGTATGCTCCTGCTAGTGCTATTAGTATGCTCCTGCTAGTGCTATTAGTATGCTCCTGCTAGTGCTATTAGTATGCTCCTGCTAGTGCTATTAGTATTCTTCTGCTAGTGCTATTAGTATGCTCCTGCTAGTGCTATTAGTATGCTCCTGCTAGTGCTATTAGTATGCCCCTGCTAGTGCTATTAGTATGCCCCTGCTAGTGCTATTAGTATGCTCCTGCTAGTGCTATTAGTATGCTTCTGCTAGTGCTATTAGTATGCTCCTGCTAGTGCTATTAGTATGCTCCTGCTAGTGCTATTAGTATGCTCCTGCTAGTGCTATTAGTATGCTCCTGCTAGTGCTATTAGTATGCTCCTGCTAGTGCTATTAGTATGCTCCTGCTAGTGCTATTAGTATGCTCCTGCTAGTGCTATTAGTATGCCCCTGCTAGTGCTATTAGTATGCCCCTGCTAGTGCTATTAGTATGCCCCTGCTAGTGCTATTAGTATGCCCCTGCTAGTGCTATTAGTATGCCCCTGCTAGTGCTATTAGTATGCTTGTGCTATTAGTATGCTCCTGCTAGTGCTATTAGTATGCTAGTGCTTTTAGTATGCCCCTGCTAGTGCTATTAGTATGCTCCTGCTAGTGCTATTAGTATGCTCCTGCTAGTGCTATTAGTATGCTCCTGCTAGTGCTATTAGTATGCCCCTGCTAGTGCTATTAGTATGCTAGTGCTATTAGTATGCTAGTACTTTTAGTATGCCCCTGCTAGTGCTATTAGTATGCCCCTGCTAGTGCTATTAGTATGCTAGTGCTATTAGTATGCTCCTGCTAGTGCTATTAGTATGCCCCTGCTAGTGCTATTAGTATGCTAGTGCTTTTAGTATGCCCCTGCTAGTGCTATTAGTATGCTCCTGCTAGTGCTATTAGTATGCCCCTGCTAGTGCTATTAGTATGCTAGTGCTTTTAGTATGCCCCTGCTAGTGCTATTAGTATGCTAGTGCTTTTAGTATGTCCCAGCTAGTGCTATTAGTATGCTAGTGCTTTTAGTATGCCCCTGCTAGTGCTATTAGTATGCTAGTGCTTTTAGTATGCCCCTGCTAGTGCTATTAGTATGCTCCTGCTAGTGCTTTTAGTATGCCCCTGCTAGTGCTATTAGTATGCTCCTGCTAGTGCTATTAGTATGCTCCTGCTAGTGCTATGAATATGCCACTGCTAGTGCTATTAGTATGCCACTGCTAGTGCTATTAGTATGCCACTGCTAGTGCTATTAGTATGCAACTGCTAGTGCTATTAATATGCAACTGCTAGTGCTATTAGTATGCTCCTGCTAGTGCTATTAGTATGCTCCTGCTAGTGCTATTAGTATGCTCCTGCTAGTGCTATTAGTATGCTCCTGCTAGTGCTATTAGTATGCTCCTGCTAGTGCTATTAGTATGCTCCTGCTAGTGCTATTAGTATGCTCCTGCTAGTGCTATTAGTATGCTCCTGCTAGTGCTATTAGTATGCTCCTGCTAGTGCTATTAGTATGCTCCTGCTAGTGCTATTAGTATTCTTCTGCTAGTGCTAGTGCTATTAGTATTCTTCTGCTAGTGCTAGTGCTATTAGTATTCTTATGCTAGTGCTATTAGTATGCTCCTGCTAGTGCTATTAGTATTCTTCTGCTAGTGCTAGTGCTATTAGTATTCTTCTGCTAGTGCTATTAGTATGCTCCTGCTAGTGCTATTAGTATGCTTCTGCTAGTGCTCGTGCTAGTGCTCCTGTTAGTGCTCGTGCTAGTGCTCCTGTTAGTGCTCCTGCTAGTGCTCCTGCTAGTGCTCGTGCTAGTGCTCCTGCTAATGTTCGTGCTAGTGCTCCTGTTAGTGCTCCTTCTAATGCTTCTGCTAGTGCTAGTGCTCCTGTTAGTGCTCCTTCTAATGCTAGTGCTTGTGCTCCTGCTAGTGCTTGTGCTCCTGCTAGTGCTTGTGCTCCTGCTAGTGCTTGTGCTCCTGCTAGTGCTCGTGCTCCTGTTAGTGCTCCTTCTAATGCTCCTGCCAGTGCTAGTGATCCTGTTAGTGCTCCTTCTAATGCTAGTGCTCCTGCTAGTGCTAGTGCCATGAGTATGCTCCTGCTAGTGCCACGAGTATGCTCCTGCTAGTGCCACGAGTATGCTCCTGCTAGTGCCACGAGTATGCTCCTGCTAGTGCCATGAGTATGCTCCTGCTAGTGCCATGAGTATGCTCCTGCTAGTGCCATGGGTATGCTCCTGCTAGTGCCATGGGTATGCTCCTGCTAGTCCCGTGGGTATGCTCCTGCTAGTCCCGTGGGTATGCTCCCGCTAGTCCCGTGGGTATGCTCCCGCTAGTCCTGTGGGTATGCTCCCGCTAGTCCTGTGGGTATGCTCCCGCTAGTCCTGTGGGTATGCTCCCGCTAGTCCTGTGGGTATGCTCCCGCTAGTCCTGTGGGTATGCTCCCGCTAGTCCTGTGGGTATGCTCCCGCTAGTCCTGTGGGTATGCTCCCGCTAGTGCCGTGGGTATGCTCCCGCTAGTGCCGTGGGTATGCTCCCGCTAGTGCCATGGGTATGCTCCCGCTAGTGCCATGGGTATGCTCCCGCTAGTGCCATGGGTACGCTCCCGCTAGTGCCATGGGTACGCTCCCGAGTGCTATAAAATTTACCAACTGTCAATGAAAATCTCTACTACCTGAACATAAACGTAGTTTCTCTTGTAAGGTGTATCCAGTCCACGGATCATCCATTACTTGTGGGATATTCTCCTTCCCAACAGGAAGTTGCAAGAGGATCACCCACAGCAGAGCTGCTATATAGCTCCTCCCCTAACTGCCATATCCAGTCATTCTCTTGCAACTCTCAACAAGCATGGAGGTAGTAAGAGGAAAGTGGTGAAATGTAGCTGTTATCTTGCTTCAATCAAAAGTTTGTTATTTTTAAATGGTACCGGAGTTGTACTATTTGTCCCAGGCAGAAAAATAGAAGAATCTGCCTGTGATTTTCTATGATCTTAGCAGGTTGTAACTAAGATCCATTGCTGTTCTCACACATGACTGAAGAGAGAGGTAACTTCAGCGGGGGAATGGCGTGCAGGTTATCCTGCTATGAGGTATGTGCAGTTAAGATTTTTTCTAGAAGATGTGAATGCTAGAAAATGCTGCTGATACCAAATTTATGTAAGGTAAGCCTGAATACAGTGATTTAATAGCGACTGGTGTCATGCTTACTTTCTGAGGTAATACTCTTTTATATTTACAATATAAAACGTTTGCTGGCATGTTTAAACGTTTTTATATATACTTTGGTGATAAAACTTTATTGGGGCCTAGTTTTTTCCACATGTCTGGCTTAAATTTGCCTAGAAACAGTTTACTGAGGCTTTCCACTGTTACTATGAGTGGGAGGGGCCTAATTTAGCGCTTTTTTGCGCAGTAACTTTTACAGACTGAGACATCCAGCTTCCTCCAGGAGTCCCCTGAATGCTATAGGACATCTCTAAAGGGCTCTTAGGCTTTCCAAAATCGTTTGTTGGGGAAGGTAGGCCCACAGCAAGGCTGTGGCAGTTTGGTGTGACTGTTAAAAAAACGTCTATATCGTTTTTTTTATCCGTTTTTTGAACTAAGGGGTTAATCATCCATTTGCAAGTGGGTGCAATGCTCTGTTAGCTTATTATACACACTGTAAAAATTTCGTTTGATTTACTGCCTTTTTTCACTGTTTTTCAAATTCTGACAAAATTTGTTTCTCTTAAAGGCACAGTGCCGTTTCTTATATTTGCTTGTTAACTTGATTTAAAGTGTTTTTCAAGCTTGCTAGTCTCATTGCTAGTCTGTACAAACATGTCTGACATAGAGGAAACTCCTTGTTCATTATGTTTAAAAGCCATGGTGGAATCCCCTCTTAGAATGTGTACTAAATGTACTGATTTCACTTTAAGCAATAAAGATCATATTCTGTCTTTAAAAAAATGTATCACCAGAGGAATCTGACGAGGGGGAAGTTATGCCGACTAACTCTCCCCACGTGTCAGATCCTTTGACTCCCGCTCAAGGGACTCACGCTCAAATGGCGCCAAGTACATCTAGGGCACCCATAGCGTTTACTTTACAAGACATGGCGGCAGTCATGGATAATACACTGTCAGCGGTATTAGCCAGACTACCTGAATTTAGAGGAAAGCGAGATAGCTCTGGAGTTAGACGAAATACAGAGCATACTGACGCTTTAAGAGCTATGTCTGATACTGCCTCACAATATGCAGAAGCTGAAGAAGGAGAGCTTCTTTCAGTGGGTGATGTTTCTGACTCAGGGAAGATGATGCAACCTGATTCTGATATCTCTACATTTAAATTTAAGCTTGAACACCTCCGCGTGTTACTCAGGGAGGTTTTAGCTGCTCTGAATGACTGTGATACAATTGCAGTGCCAGAGAAATTGGGTAGACTGGATAAATACTATGCAGTGCCGGTGTGTACTGATGTTTTCCAATACCTAAAAGGTTTACAGAAATTATTACTAAGGAATGGGATAGACCAGGTGTGCCGTTCTCTCCCCCTCCTATTTTTAGAAAAATGTTTCCAATAGACGCCACCACACGGGACTTATGACAGACAGTTCCTAAGGTGGAGGGAGCAGTTTCTACCCTAGCAAAGCGTACTACTATCCCTGTCGATGACAGTTGTGCTTTATTAGATCCAATGGATAAAAAGTTAGAGGGTTACCTTAAGAAAATGTTTATTCAACAAGGTTTTATCCTACAGCCCTTGCATGCATTGCTCCTGTCACTGCTGCTGCAGCGTTCTGGTTTGAGTCTCTGGAAGAGGCTTTACAGGTAGCCACTCCATTGGATGACATACTTGACAAGCTTAGAGCACTTAAGCTAGCCAATTTTTTTGTTTCTGATGCCATTGTTCATTTGACTAAACTAACGGCTAAGAATTCTGGTTTTGCTATCCAGTCGCGTAGGGCGCTATGGCTTAAATCATGGTCAGCTGACGTTTCTTCAAAGTCTAAGCTGCTTAACATTCCTTTCAAGGGGCAGACCCTATTCGGGCCTGGTTTGAAGGAGATTATTGCTGATATCACTGGAGGAAAAGGTCATGCCCTTCCTCAGGATAGGTCCAAATCAAGGGCCAAACAGTCTAATTTTCGTGCCTTTCGGAACTTCAAGGCAAGTGCGGCATCAACTTCCTCTAATGCAAAACAAGAGGGAACTTTTGCTCAGTCCAAGACGGTCTGGAGACCTAACCAGACCTGGAACAAAGGTAAGCAGGCCAAAAAGCCTGCTGCTGCCTCTAAGACAGCATGAAGGAACGCCCCCCTATCCGGTAACGGATCTAGTAGGGGGCAGACGTTCGCTCTTCGCCCAGGCGTGGGCAAGAGATGTCAAGGATCCCTGGGCGTTGGAAATTATATCCCAGGGATATCTTCTGGACTTCAAGGCTCCACCTTTCACAATTATCTGCAAACCAGATAAAGAGAGAGGCATTCTTACACTGTGTACAAGACCTCCTAGTTATGGGAGTGATCCATCCAGTTCCAAAGGAGGAACAGAGACAGGGATTTTACTCAAATCTGTTTGTGGTTCCCAAAAAAGAGAACCTTCAGACCAATTTTGGATCTAAAGATCTTAAACAAATTCCTCAGAGTTCCATCATTCAAGATGGAGACTATTCGTACCATCCTACCTATGATCCAGGAGGGTCAATACATGACTACAGTGGATCTAAAGGATGTTTATCTTCACATTCCGATACACAAAGATCATCATCAGTTTCTCAGGTTTGCCTTCCTCGACAGGCATTACCAGTTTGTAGCTCTTCCCTTTGGGTTAGCTACAGCCCCAATAATTTTTACGAAGGTTCTGGGGTCGCTTCTGGTGGTCCTAAGGCCGCGGGGCATAGCAGTGGCCCCTTATTTAGACGACATCCTGATTCAGGCGTCAAACTTCCAAATTGCCAAGTCTCATACGGACATAGTGTTGTCATTTCTGAGGTCGCATGGGTGGAAGGTGAATGAGGAAAAGAGTTCTCTATCCCCCCTCACAAGAGTTTCCTTCCTAGGGACTCTGATAGATTCTGTAGAAATGAAAATTTACCTGACGGAGTCCAGGTTATCATAACTTCTAAATTCCTGCCGTATTCTTTATTCCATTCCTTGCCCTTAGGTGGCTCAGTGCATGGAAGTAATCGGCTTAATGGTAGCGGCAATGGACATAGTGCCGTTTGCACGCCTACATCTCAGACCGCTGCAACTCTGCATGCTCAGTCAGTGGAATGGGGATTACACAGATTTGTCCCCTCTACTAAATCTGGATCAAGAGACCAGGGATTCTCTTCTCTGGTGGCTATCTCGGGTCCATCTGTCCAAAAGTATGACGTTTCACAGGCCAGATTGGACAATTGTAACAACAGATGCCAGCCTTCTAGGTTGGGGTGCAGTCTGGAACTCCCTGAAGGCTCAGGGATCGTGGACTCAGGAGGAGACACTCCTTCCAATAAACATTCTGGAACTAAGAGCGATATTCAATGCACTTCAGACTTGGCCTCAGCTAGCGACAATGAGGTTCATCAGATTTCAGTCGGACAACATCACGACTGTGGCTTACATCAACCATCAAGGGGGAACAAGGAGTTCCCTAGCGATGTTAGAAGTCTCAAAGATAATTCGCTGGGCAGAGATTCACTCTTGCCACCTATCAGCTATCCATATCCCAGGTGTAGAGAACTGGGAGGCGGATTTTCTAAGTCGACAGACTTTTCATCCAGGGGAGTGGGAACTCTATCCGGAGGTGTTTGCACAATTGATTCATCGTTGGGGCAAACCAGAACTGGATCTCATGGCGTCTCGCCAGAACGCCAAGCTTCCTTGTTACGGATCCAGGTCCAGGGACCCCAAGGCAACGCTGATAGATGCTCTAGCAGCGCCTTGGTCCTTCAACCTGGCTTATGTGTTTCCACCGTTTCCTCTGCTCCCTCGTCTGATTGCCAAAATCAAGCAGGAGGAGAGCATCAGTGATCTTGATAGCGCCTGCGTGGCCACGCAGGACTTGGTATGCAGATCTGGTGGACATGTCATCCTTTCCACCATGGACTCTGCCGCAGAGACAGGACCTTCTACTTCAAGGTCCTTTCAACCATCCAAATCTAATTTCTCTGAGGCTGACTGCCTGGAGATTGAACGCTTGATTTTATCAAAGCGTGGTTTCTCTGAGTCAGTCATTGATACCTTAATTCAGGCACGAGAGCCTGTCACCAGGAAAATCTATCATAAGATATGGCGTAAATATCTTTATTGGTGTGAATCCAAGGGCTACTCATGGAGTAAGGTCAGGATTCCCAGGATATTATCTTTTCTCCAAGAAGGATTGGAGAAAGGATTGTCAGCTAGTTCCTTAAAGGGACAGATTTCTGCGCTGTCTATTCTTTTGCACAAGCGTCTGGCGGATGTTCCAGACGTTCAGGTATTTTGTCAGGCTTTAGTTAGAATCAAGCCTGTGTTTAAACCTGTTGCTCCACCTTGGAGCTTAAATTTAGTTCTTAAAGTTCTTCAGGGGGTTCCGTTTGAACCTCTTCATTCCATAGATATCAAACTTTTATCTTGGAAGTTCTTTTTTTGGTAGCTATTTCCTCGGCTCGTAGAGTTTCCGAGTTATCTGCCTTACAATGTGATTCTCCTTATCTGATCTTCCATGCAGATAAGTTAGTTCTGCGTACCAAACCTGGGTTTTTACCTAAGCTGGTATCTAACAAGAATATCAATCAAGAGATTCTTGTTCCGTCTTTGTGTCCTAATCCTTCTTCAAAGAAGGAACGTCTATTACACAATCTGGACGTGGTTCGTGCTTTAAAGTTTTACTTACAAGCTACTAAAGATTTTCGTCAAACATCTGCTTTGTTTGTTGTCTACTCTGGACAGAGGAGAGGTCAAAAGGCTTCGGGAACCTCTTTCTTTTTGGCTAAGGAGTATAATCCGCTTAGCCTATGAGACTGCTGGCCAGCAGCCTCCAGAAAGGATTACAGCTCATTCTACTAGAGCTGTGGCTTCCACATGGGCCTTTAAAAATGAGGCTTCTGTTGAACAGATTTGCAAGGCTGCGACTTGGTCTTCGCTTCATACTTTTTCAAAATTATACAAATTTGATACTTTTGCTTCTTCGGAGGCTATTTTTGGGAGAAAGGTTTTACAGGCAGTGGTACCTTCCGTTTAAGTACCTGCCTTGTCCCTCCCTTCATCCTTGTACTTTAGCTTTGGTATTGGTATCCCTCATGTAATGGATGATCCGTGGACTGGATACACCTTACAAGAGAAAACATAATTTATGCTTACCTGATAAATTTATTTCTCTTGTGGTGTATCCAGTCCACGGCCCGGCCTGTCATTTTAAGGCAGGTGTTTTTTTAATTTTAAACTACAGTCACCACTGCACCCTATGGTTTCTCCTTTCTCTGCTTGTTTTCGGTCGAATGACTGGATATGGCAGTTAGGGGAGGAGCTATATAGCAGCTCTGCTGTGGCTGATCCTCTTGCAACTTCCTGTTGGGAAGGAGAATATCCCACAAGTAATGGATGATCCGTGGACTGGATACACCACAAGAGAAATACATTTATCAGGTAAGCATAAATTGTTTTTTCATCGGCTTTGTATAATGAATGAATGATTTGTGTAATTGTTATCTGAAGCAGCACGAGTGCACTTTACTACTGCCCATGTGATTAATATTAAGCATTATGGGTGAAAAGGTAAGCGGTGTTGAAGAACAGATATATTATGTCAGTGGTGTTAACATTTCTTAGCTAAAGAAGCGCTTGGGAGCCGCAGGGAACTGCTGGTATGGAGCAGAAACTGCCACTGATTTACACACAACCAACAGTTCTCTGCAGCTCCAGAGCAGTAATTTTGTGGGGGTTAAACTCCTCACGTTGCAGTGATCCTAGTGATAAAATGACATGCTGTAACGCATTAGATCAGGTCATTTTATCACTCTTAAAAGGATATGAAACCCAAAATTCTTCTTTCATGATTCAGATAGAGCAGCAATTTTAAGTAACTTGTCAATTTACTTCTATTATATAATTTGCTGTGTTCTCTTGGTATCCTTCGTTTAAAATCACATATCTAGGTATGTTCAGGGCAGCAGAGAGCGTTACTGAGAGCTTAGTGACTGCACATAAATGCCTCTAGTGCATCGCCTCTCCTTCAACTAAAGATACCAAGAGAATGAAGCAAATTTGACAATAGAAGTAAATTGGAAAGTTGTTTAAAATTCTTTTGTGACTCATGAGAGAAAAAAAATTGGTTTCATGTCCCTTTCAATATGGTGGGAGAAAGACACTGACATTTCTACACACACTCTGGGGGTTAGAATAATGTGAATCATTAAGGTAAATGGTGCTTATACCAAGTATTTATTATACCAGGTATTTATTGTACCAATTATTTATTATACCAGGTATTTATTGTACCAATTATTTATTATTCCAGGTACTTATTGTACCAATTATTTATTATACCAGGTATTTATTGTACCAGGTATTTATTATTCTAAGTATTTATTATACCAGGTATTTATTGTACCAAGTATTTATTATACCAGGTATTTATTGTACCAATTATTTATTATACCAGGTATTTATTGTACCAAGTATTTATTATACCAGGTATTTATTGTACCAATTATTTATTATTCCAAGTACTTATTGTACCAATTATTTATTATACCAGGTATTTATTGTACCAGGTATTTATTATTCTAAGTATTTATTATACCAGGTATTTATTGTACCAAGTATTTATTATACCAGGTATTTATTGTACCAGGTATTTATTGTACCAATTATTTATTATACCAGGTATGTAATGTACCAGTTATTTAGAATTCCAGGTACTTATTGTACCAATTATTTATTATACCAGGTATTTAATGTACCAATTATTTATTATTCCAGGTACTTATTGTACCAATTATTTATTATACCAGGTATTTATTGTACCAATTATTTATTATTCCAGGTACTTATTGTACCAATTATTTATTATGCCAGGTATTTATTGTACCAATTATTTATTATACCAGGTATTTAATGTGCCAATTATTTATAATACCAGGTATTTAATGTACCAATTATTTATTATACCAGGTATTTATTGTACCAATTATTTATTAATCCAGGTACTTATTGTACCAATTATTTATTATTCCAGGTATTTATTGTGCCAATTATTTATTATTCCAGGTATTTATTGTACCAATTATTTATTATTCCAGGTATTTATTATACCAGGTACTTATTATACCAATTATTTAGTATACCAGGTACTTATTATACCAATTATTTATTATACCAGGTACGTATCATACCAATTATTTATTATACCAGGTACTTATTATACCATTTATTTATTATTCCAGGTATTTATTATACCAGGTACTTATACCAATTATTTAGTATACCAGGTACTTATTATACCAATTATTTAGTATACCAGGTACTTATTATACCAAATATTTATTATACCAGGTACTTATCATACCAATTATTTATTATACCAGGTACTTATTATACCATTTATTTATTATTCCAGGTATTTATTATACCAGGTACTTATACCAATTATTTAGTATACCAGGTACTTATTATACCAATTATTTAGTATACCAGGTACTTATTATAGCAATTATTTATTATACCAGGTACTTATCATACCAATTATTTATTATACCAGATACTTATTATACCATTTATTTATTATACCAGGTACTTATACCAATTATTTAGTATACCAGGTACTTATTATGCCAATTATTTAGTATACCAGGTACTTATTATACCAAATATTTATTATACCAGGTACTTATTATACCATTTATTTATTATTCCAGGTATTTATTATACCAATTATTTATTATTCCAGGTATTTATTATACCAATTATTTAGTATTCCAAGTATTTATTATTCCAGGTATTTATTGTACCAATTATTTATTATTCCAGGTACTTATTATACCAGGTATTTATCAATTTTAAATTTTCATATGAACTAGCAACCACATTTTATACTTTTATTAGTGGAAATAATGTATTTGTGTTTGACATGTTTTTCATAAGTTCCAAAATGGGGAAATACTGAAGCTGGCCACAAAGAAGAGGCAAAGACACCCCAGCCAAAAGCATAAATAGCTCTCCCACTTCCCCTATCCCCCAGTCATTCTTTGCCTTTGGTCACATGAGGTTGGCAGAGAAGTGTCAGATTTCGGAGTAGTTCCTTAGTCAGGATATCTGCCCTTCGATATGGGACTGGAGTTTTAAGTAGTCTTGTCGGGCTCTCAAAGCATTGACAAAGTTAGGGTCTGGAGATGCAGGGAGAGTCTTTCTGCGAACCCATACAGACTGCCTACTAACAGCTCCTAAGCAATCAGTGTTGACGGAGCAATCAGTGTTGACGAGTTTCACTGCCTGCTTTTTTTCTCACTTAAGTCCATGTCAGGAGAGATGCTACAAGACTGTCACACTCTTGAGAGGGCTGTGTTTCACAGCATGGGTTCTGGTAAGATCGTTTCAATTTTTACATATGTTGAAAACGGTTAATATCTCCTGAGGGGGATTATTGAACAGTGGGGATTAATCAAATGTGATACTTTGATTTTATGCTGCTTTATGTGTGAGATTTATTGGACTCAGACTGACTGTTATGGGGCTGAAATGCACAGGTTTTTACTTTCACTTGAGTGCTACGCAGCTTGTGGCTTGGCACGCTTTTTCTCATAGCAGGGGCAGTCCTGCCTTGCGCTCCATGTGACCGGGTGTGGTCTTTATTTAATTTTCTCTTTCCTGACCAAGCTGGCTATTGGAGAAGACGCTATTTCTCTGCATTGTCTGTGTCTAGGAGGTGGTGAGTGCCCCAGCCATTGGGAGTGTAAAGGTGTCTTTTTTTGAGAAATAAAGATTGTTTATTTTCTGTGTTCTGCTGTCATTAGCTTAAGCTATGGAGGATTCTGATATATTAGAGGGTACTCCCTCTATTCCAAATAGTAATACCTGTTTTATATTGTGAGGAGACCTTTGTATGCCCGCCCTCTCAACTATGTTCCACATGCCTTGACAATGTTATTCGGTCAAAGAAGGTTAACCCTTTTAATACCACTGAGCCATCCGCCTCTGAGGACTCACCGTCCCATGAGGTGCACACCCAACATTCATCTTCTTCTACACACGCAGCTTCCCGTAGCATGCTTAATCCTCCTTCTGGAGGGGGCCTTTTACCATCGGATTTTACAGCGCAGTTAAAAACAGCGGTGTCTGAGGCCCTCAGTGCTTTACCTTGCCCTGCTAAACACAAGCAAATAGTTAAACATAGCTCTCCTGCCCCAGGGTCATCATGTAATTTATTGGATTGGAGGATGGGTCACACTCTGAGACTTTAGAGGGTGAACTTTCTGGGACGTAGTCTGTTGCATCTAAACCTCCTGCTGCAGAGGAACCAGACTTTAGATTTAAGATTGAACACTTACGGTTTCTTCTAAAGGAAGTCCTGTCTACATTAGAGGTTCCAGAGGCCAAGCTGCCTGATGAACCTTTGATTCCTAAATTAGAGTTTACGAGGATAGGGTAGTGCCTTTAAATTTTCCTGTGCCTGTAAAGATGGCGAACATTATTAAGAACGAATGCAACAGAATTTGATCTTCCTTTTCCCCTTCGTCTTCCTTTAAAAAATTATTCCCGGACTCTCAATTGGAGTTGTGGGGTTCAGTCCCTAAGGTGGATGGCGCTATTTCCACACTTGCCAAGCGTACTACTATCCCGCTTGAGGATAGCTCGTCATTCAAAGAGCCGATGGATAAGAAGATGGAAATTCTTCTAAGAAAGATGTTTCAACATACAGGATATTTATTTCAACCGGCAGCAGCCGTTGGCCCGGTCGCTGGAGCAGCTACCTACTCGTGCGACTCCTTATTGGAATTGATCGAGGTGGAGGGTCCCTTCAACATTATCCATGAAAGAATTAAAGCCTTGAGAATTGCTAATTCTTTTATCTGTGATGCAAACATGCAGATTATTTGCCTAAATGCTAAGGGTTCTGGCTTTTTGGTTCAGGCCCTTCCTGGTCTGCGGATGTGACTTCTAAGTCCAGACTTATTTCCCTCCCCTTTAAGGGAAAGATTTTATTTGGTCCAGGCCTGGACTTCATTATCTCCACGGTTACAGGGGGCAAGGGTGCCTTCCTACTGCAAGATAAAAAGAACAAGTCAAAGGGACAAGTTTCTAATTTTCATTCCTTTCGTTCTGCTAAATCCCAATGACAGCAACCCTCCACTAATCCCGAGCAAACCAAGAGCACTTGGAAGCCGGCTCAGTCCTGGAATTAATCCAAGCTGAGCAAGAAGCCCGTCGAGACTAAATCGGCATGAAAGGGCGGCCCCTGATCCGGCACTGAATTGTGTAGGGGGCAGACTGTCACTCTTTTCATATGCTTAGTTCAGGGACGTGCAGGATCCATGGGTCCTGGAGGTCATACAAGATAGGTTTCAAGTCTCATCTACCCAAGGGCAGATTTCTTCTCTCAAGCCTGTTTTACAGGCCAGAAAAGAGGGATCTGTCCTCCTTATTAGGGGTCATTGTTCCAGTACCTATTGCAGAAAGAGGTTTAGGATACTATTCAAACCTTTTCGTGGTCCCAAAGAAGGAGGGAACTTTCCGTCCGTTTCTGGACCTAAAGTGCTTAGGGTCCCCTCGTTCAAGATGGAGACGATAAGGTCCATCCTTTCCTTAGTTCAGGAAGGACAGTTTATGACCACTATAGATCTGAATGATGCTTATCTTCACGTTCCAATCCACAAGGATTATTTTCAGCTCCTAAGGTTTGGGTTCCAGCACCAGCACTTCCAGTTCATTGCACTTCCGTTTGGTCTAGATACTGCTCCAAGGATTTTTACGAAGGTTCTAAGGACTCTTCTAGCCATTGCCTGAACACGGCGTATAGCAGTAGCTCCCTACTAGGAAGATATTCTGGTACAAGCACCATCTTTTCGTCTGGCGGAGGGCCATTCAGAATCTCTTCTCTCTCTTCTTCGATCTCATAGATGGAAGATAAACCTAGAAAAGAGTTCTCTTATTTCAAGCACCAGGGTGGAATTCCTGGGTACTATAATAGACTCCATATCCAGGAGGATATTTCTAACAGACCAGAGACGTTGCAAGCTAGCTTTGGCATGTCTTCCTCTCCGGACCTCCTTAAGGCCCTCTGTGGCTCAGTGTATGGAGGTGATTGGTCTCATGGTGTCTAGTATGGACATCATTCCTTTTGCCAGGTTCCGTCTCAGACTGTTACAGCTGTGCATGCTGAGGCAGTGGAACGGCGATCATTCGGATCTGTCTCAACAGATTTCTCTGGACATCCAGTCAAGAGAATCACTCTCTTGGTGGCTCTGTCTAGATAATCTGTCCCGGGGGACATCCTGTTTGGGTTGCCAAGAAGGCACAGGGCGGCTGGACTCGGGAGGAATCCTCCCTCCCGATCAACATTCTTGAACTTCAGGCAATCTTCAAAGCTCTGAAGGCTTGGCCACTTTTGGGTTTGTCCCAGTTTATCAGATTCCAATTAGACAATATAACCTTGGTGGCTTACATCAATCACCAGGGGGGAACAAAAAGTTCCCTAGCAACGAGGTAAGTATCTCGGATTCTGGAGAGGGCGGAGGTCCACAGCTGTTTGCTGTCAGTGATCCACATTCTGGGTGTGAACAACTGGGAAGTGGATTTTCTCAGCAGACAATACTTTCATCCATGGAATGGTCTCTCCATTCCGAAGTGTGTGTGGAGATATGCAACAGGTGGGGGATGCCGGAGATAGATCTCATGGCTTCTCATCTCAATACCAAGCTACCCAGATATGGGTTGAGGTCCAGGGATCCTCAGGCGGAGCTAATAGATGCATTAGCAGTGCCTTGGAGATTCAGTCTAATCTGCCTTTTCCCGCCGTTACCACTCCTTCCTCGTGTAGGGTCTCGCATCAAGCAGGAAGCGGTTATCAGTGATACTGATTGCTTCATTGTGGCCGCGAAGGATGTGGTTCGCGGATCTGGTGAGGATGTATTCGTCTCCTCCGTGGAAGTTACCTTGTCGCAGGGATCTAATGGAACAAGGTCTTTTTGTTCATCAAAATCTAGATTCTCTGAGGCTGACTGCGTTGTGATTGAACGATTAGTTCTAGCCAAGAGAGGTTTTTCTGAGTTATTGATACTCTCATTCAAGCTTGTAAGACGGTTACACGTTGCATCTATCATAAGGTGTGGAGAACCTACTTATTCTAGTGTGAAGAGCGTGGATTTTCCTGGCATAAAGTTAAGGTTGCCAGGATCCTGTCGTTTCTCCAGGATGGACTGGAAAAGGGCCTTTCTGCCAGTTTCCTTAAGGGGGCAGATTTTGGCCCTGTCTGTTTTACTGCACAAGAGGCTCTCAGAGCTTCCTGATGTACAGTCCTTTGTTAAGGCTCTGACTAGAATCAGACCTGTGTTTAGATCTACGGCTCCTCCTTGGAGTCTAAATCTTGTTCTTAAGTTGTTGCAACGGGCTCCGTTTGAGCCTATGCATATAATTGACATTAAATTGTTGTCCTGGAAGCTTCTTTTTCTACTGGCTATTGCTTCTGCGTGCAGAGTATTTGAAATTGCTGCCTTGCAATGTGAGCCTCCTTATCTGGTGTTTCATTCTGATAAGACTGTCCTACATACTAAGTTAGGTTTTCTTCCTAAGGTTGTGTCAGACCACAACTTTAATCAAGAGATTGTGGTTCCTTCCTTGTGTCCCAATCCTCCTCTTTCGAAGGAACGTTTGCTTCATAATTTGGACGTGGTTTGCACCTTGAAGTTCTATC
The DNA here is from genome assembly GCF_027579735.1 of Bombina bombina. Taxonomy (NCBI): domain Eukaryota; kingdom Metazoa; phylum Chordata; class Amphibia; order Anura; family Bombinatoridae; genus Bombina; species Bombina bombina. The sequence goes on along the minus strand of NC_069502.1, from coordinate 1,210,430,752 downwards.
TTCAGGCTACTAAGGATTTTAAAAAAAATTCTTCCTTGTTTGTTGTCTATTCTGGGAAGCGTAAGGGTCAAAGGTCTCTTCGACTTCTTTATCTTTTTTGGTTAAGGAGTGTTATCCATTTTGCTTATGAGACAGCGGGACATAAACCTACTCAGAGGATTACGGCTCATTCTACTTGAGCAGTGGCTTCTTCTTGGGCCTTTAAGAACAAGGTCTCTATGGATCAGATTTGTAAGGTGGCTACCTGGTTCACCTTACATACTTTTTCTAAATTTTACAAGTCTGATGTTTTTGCATTTGTCTGAAGCAGCTTTTAGGAGAGAGGTTTTGCAGGCTGTGGTGCCCTCAGATTAGGATCCGCCTCTTTTTTTGTCCCTCCCGTTTATTATTCAGTGTCCTCTAGAGCTTGGGTATAAGTTTCCCAACAGTAAGGAATGATGCTGTGGAGACTGTGATGAACCAAGGTTATCCAACCCTGCGCCAGTCACTTATTTGGCACAGAAAGGGTTATCAGACCCCTTCTACTCTCACTGATAGGTCACAATCTAGCCACACCAGGCCAGCTTGTGATGTAGTTCAGTGGGTGCAAAGGTCAACAGCACTCTCCAGTCTTTACTAGACGTAAAAGAAATGCCCCAAAACTCCTTTAATGCCACCCGCACTAACTAACTACAATATCTCAGCTGCCACCACTTAAAATTTATTAAAGGGAAAATCCTAAGGAAAAACCCAGACTTACACATTAACTCTCTGAGTACAATTTAGCAGAAAAATAACCTAAATTATACAGTTCTAATATTAGTCTCCTTCAGTAACGTGGTTCAATTATTAGACAAAGGCCAAACTTAATAAAATAATTATTTATTATGCCAAAATATATTATGCACAATGCATTATTAATAAAAGTTGATAAAATGGCACATTAGCAAACAGTGTTTTAAAATAAAAAGGGAGAAAAACAGAATTGAATACTTTCCTAGTTTCAAGATCTGTGCCAGGGGCTGGCATGAAGCAATGGATTCTTAGTCTGTAGAACAGCTCCCCTTGTAAGAATGACATCTCATAGCTGAAAAAGATTCTTATACCTCTTTTCCATAGATCAGGTTGCCTGACCACACCCTCCTGGGCAGGCTAAGAAACCCCCCTGTCTTAAAGGACCAGTCAACACAGTAGATTTGCATAATCAACAAATGCAAGATAACAAGACAATGCAATAGCATTTAGTCTGAACTTCAAATGAGTAGTAGATTTTTTTTCTGACAATTTTAAAAGTTATGTCTTTTTCCACTCCCCCTGTACCATGTGACAGCCATCAGCCAATCACAAATGCATACACATACCATGTGACAGCCAACAGCCATTCACAAATGCATACACACTTATTCTTGCACATGCTCAGTAGGAGCTGGTGACTCAAAAAGTTTAAATATAAAAAGACTCTGCACATTTTTTTAATGGAAGTAAATTGGAAAGTTGTTTAAAATGGCATGCTCCATCTGAATAATGAAAGTTTAATTTTGATAGTGTCCCTTTAAAACACATATAGGCATTAGACCAATGTCCTTTTATTGACCTTATCAGGATGTGGGGGAGAAGCACTGTGGTATCTCTGGAGCTAACAGATTGACTCAATGCATACACAATAACATTTGGAGGAAGGTTTTTTTTTAGAAACTATTTATGATGGGTCCTGGCACACCAAAGAAAGCACAAACAAACCCAGTGCACAGCTATTTCTAAAAAAACAAACAACTGTTCTTATTTCACCACTACACAGAATTAAGCCCTTTCTCAGCTAACTCCTGAGGTATTCGTGACACCTCCCCCAATAAGAGACGCAAAAGGGGGGGTGTCTACGAGCCACTCCCGATGCGTATCAAAGGGAGCTTCCCCTTGCGGTGATAACGCCATTGCCAGACATTTTGCACATAGCAGTTTTGCCAGCAAGATGCCCTCCTTTTAAAAGTGACACACTAGTTGCTCTACCCAACTGATTTAATATATTGCAGGGCCCCTCCTATGCAGCCAGTAGCTGGTTCTGCCCCATGGGTGTTAGTACCAGAACATTTTGCCCCATCTCAAATACTCCCTCTCTGGCAGTAAAATCCTGCTACTGTTTTTTGTGGGAATATGGCATCTCTGGGTTTTGCAGGTACCTCCCCCCAATAAGGCTTGCATCTTATCCCTGAATAACACATCATTCCCTGTTACAGAGGTGCCTGTGAAACCTAGGGTCTTGCTACCTATGGTGTGCTCTCTGAACATATTGTGTGCTGTCAGTTGCTGCTTAACTACCCAGGGCTCTTGCCCTCCCACTGGAGTAGAATTCCTGTACTCCTGCACTCTGTTATGGTTGGTAGGGGGTTGACTAACTGCCCCCCTTCTCTCCACTGTGGGTCCTAGCTGCTGGGGAGTTTGATGCTGTACACCTCTCAGGGTATTTGCTGAATGGCACTGTGGGGCTGTGTAAATACACTTCTCTGTACTCCCCCCCCATGCCTGCAGTCTGTGTCAATCTCTGTCCCCTAGTCTGTGCAGTCTGTTTATAGGTCACAGCTGAGGTTACTGGGGTCTCTGTCACCCACAATCTTTCACACTCATTCTGGGGGTCCCTCAAAGAGTATCCTGTACCCTCCTCCCCCACACACTCTGAAATCTGTGGCTCTGCTGCTTCTGTCATAGAGTGGGCTAGCTCTTCCCCCTGCTCTCTCTCACAGACAGTTTCTCCCTGTACAGCTAAACTCGGTTCAGGCACAGACAGACCCACACAGTCTATCTGCCTTTCTCCACCATCAGTCTCACACGGTACAGTTTCACATCTCCGCACAGACACCCCCAGTTCAGGCACAGCACTTTGCACACATGCACTCTGTCCTCTCTCCTGGTCATAATGTCTCTGAGCATTTTCACACACAGCCCTTTTTACATAAGGGTCCACAACAGACAGACACTCCCCACTCATCTGCCTCCTCTCACAAACAGTTTCTCCCTGTACAGTTAAACTTGGTTCAGGCACAGACAGACCCACACAGTCTATCTGCCTTTCTCCCCCATCAGTCTCTCCTCGTACAGGTTCACATCTCAGCACAGACACCCCCAGTTCAGGCACAGCACTTTGCACACATACACTCTGTCCTCTCTCCTGGTCATAATGTCTCTGAGCATTTTCACACACAGCCCTTTTCACATAAGGGTCGACAACTAATGTCCCTAGGTCACATGTAGCATTGTCGGGCACATAAAGAGATAACAATCTACCCAAATCAGTACCCCTTAAAACATCATTAGGGATATTTTCAGATACCCCCACATTTCTTAAACCTCTCCCCGCTCCCCAATCAAGATATACACGTGCCATAGGCACTGCAAGTTTCATTCCCCCAATCCCTTTAACTGCTAGTCTTTCCAGGGATATTGTTCTCAGAGTTCACTAGCTTTGGATGCACAATAGTCACTTCTGCACCCGTGTCCCTAAGCCCCAAGGTTACCTTGTCTCAAACAGTCACAGGTTGCAAGTTCTCATGGTTGTTTTCCTCTGGACGGGTAACAAACAAAACAGATGCTGGTACTTCTGAGGGATTACCCCCTCCAGCTGATTGCTCCAAGTTAATCCTCTCTGGGCAAGTGGAGCTGATGTGGCCCACTTTGTTGCAAACAAAACTTCTGCGGGTATCCCCCTGCCCAGATGCAGCACTCGCCCCTCCTTTCCCAGAGGGAATAGACACAGGAAACAAACGCACAGCAGGTTTTGTGAAGGGGGGTCGTGCAGCAGCTCCTTTCCAGGTGGATCCCCCTTAGAAAAGGATTTCCCCCCATTCTCTGGTGACCTGTTGGCTGTGTAAAAATCAGCCAGCTCACCAGCTTCCAATGCTGTTATGGGCTTCCGATCCAAAACCCATGCTTGAACTTCTGCTGGGCACAGCTGCATAAATTGCTCCTTCACGATCACATCTTCCAGCTCCTCCATAGTGGCAACTTTTAATCCTCTGACCCACTGTTTAAAGGCTGTCATACAGCTGTAGTATAGCTCTCTGACAAACCTTTCTGCAGAGAACGGAATTTCTTCCTGTACACCTCAGGAGTAAGATTATACCTCCTCTGCAGTGCAGCTTTAATGGAATCATAGTCCTGATCAAACTCTGTGGGTAGTTCAGCAAACGCCTCCAGTGCGGGACCTTTCAGGCCAGGGGTAAGGTACTTGGCCCACTGCTCCCTTGGAAGCTGGCACTGTCTGCAAACTTTCTCAAAGCTACGCAGGAATACATCCACATCTCCATCTTTCTCCAGAGTGGGAAAATTCTCTGCACGCACTCGGGGAGCAGGTGGGTCTCTAGGTTCACTAACAGGGGAGACCATCCCTCTCTCTAACCGTGCAAGCTGTAGCTGATACTCTCTCTCCGCCTGTCGTTCAGCAGTTTGTCTTTCAGCTGCCAGAGCCTCTCTCTCAGCTGCCAGAGACTCTCTCTCATAAAATGTTGTAATCAGTTCCATGCGCAAACTTGCATCCACTGAGCCCATATGTTTAAGAGCAGTTTGCAAATAACAGTCCAATGGATCCCCAGATCCTGATGAATCACTGCCCCCAGCTGCAGACATCTCTCCTGAGACCTCAACTGGTGTGATTTGGCTGTTATCATATTCAACAAGAGCTTGTATTAGTACATCTTTGTTCTTTCCACATGTTGGAATATCACGCTCCTGGCATAAGAGTGCCAACGCTTCTTTAGTCTGTTGCTCGTATGATTCCATGGTAAAAATAAAATAGAAAAGAAAAACGGAGAATAGGGAAGGGGACTGTTTGCATTGTGTGACTATATAATGCACTGAGTTTTAGCCTTTGGAAATTGTAAGAAACAATTTATTTTAGTACCGGTATTTTCACTCTAGTAAATCCACAAGCACTAAAATCTAATTAAAAAAAAAATGATCTACACCGCTGCCCACCAATTTGTGACGAACCAAGGTTATCCAACCCTGCGCCAGTCACTTATTTGGCACAGAAAGGGTTATCAGACCCCTTCTACTCTCACTGATAGGTCACAATCTAGCCACACCAGGCCAGCTTGTGATGTAGTTCAGTGGGTGCAAAGGTCAACAGCACTCTCCAGTCTGTACTAGACGTAAAAGAAATGCCCCAAAACTCCTTTAATGCCACCCACACTAACTAACTACAATATCTCAGCTGCCACCACTTAAAATTTAAGGGAAAATCCTAAGGAAAAACCCAGACTTACACATTAACTCTGAGTATAATTTAGCAGAAAAATAACCTAAATTATACAGTTCTAATATTCCAGTCTCTTTCACTAACGTGGTTCAATTATTAGACAAAGGCCAAACTTAATAAAATAATTATTTATTATGCCAAAAAATATTATGCACAATGCATTATTAATAAAATTTGGTACAAATAAAATGGCACATTTGCAAACGGTGTTTTAAAATAAAATACTTTCCTAGTTTCAAGATCTGTGCCAGGGGCTGGCATGAAGCAATGTATTCTTAGTCTGTAGAACAGCTCCCCTTGTAAGAATGGCAACTCATAGCTGAAAAAAGATTCTTATACCTTTTTTCCATAGATCAGGTTGCCTGATCACACCCTCCTGGGCAGGCTAAGAAACCCCCCAGTCTTAAAACACATATAGGCATTAGACCAATGTCCTTTTATTGACCTTATCAGGATGTGGGGGAGAAGCACTGTGGTATCTCTGGAACTGACAGATTGACTCAATGCATACACTAACATTTGGAGGAAGTTTTTTTTTTTTTAGAAACTATTTATGATGGGTCCTGGCACACCAAAGAAAACACAAACAAACCCAGTGCACAGCTATTTCTAAAAAACAAACAACGGTTCTTAGTTCACCACTACACAGAATTAACCCCTTTCTCAGCTAACTCCTGAGGTATTCGTGACAGAGACTCCTTATATTAAGAAGGAAAACATAAATTATGCTTACCAGATAATTTAATTTCCTTCTGTATAAGGAGAGTTCACGGCCCCTGCCCGTGTTCTCCAGTGGGCGGCCCTCTAAATTATTTTTTCTTCTGGCCCCATTTATACCCTGATATTTCTCCTACTGTGCCTTGTTCCCTCAGCAGAATGACTGGGGGAAATGGGAGATGTATTTAAGCTTTTGGCTGGGTTGTCTTTGCCTTCTCCTAGTGGCCAGTCTTAGTATTTACCAACAGTAAGGAATGATGCTGTGGACTCTCCTTATACAGAAGGAAATTAAATTATCTGGTAAGCATAATTTATGTTTTTGCATGTGAAGAAAGTAGAGTATTTGATTTATTTTACTTAACTGTTTTATATAGTGTGAAATTCTTCATTCATACAGCTGCTTATAGTGCCCTTGTTCCATAGGGGTAGCAACTGAAGCTTCATTTCAGAAGCTTCCTGTCTAGGATCACTGTTGTTCTCTGCTATAACCTGACTCTCTCTCTCTCTCTCTCCCTCCAGCACTGAGCAGTCAAGTAAAGGTGGCAGAACCCATACATCTAGACAGCGACAGTAGCTCTCAGCATTCGCCTACATTGTACGTGTTCAGCAGCAGCAGCAGCAACTCTGACATTGATGATTTGGGGGAATATGACTATGGTGCTGATTACTGGGAGGAAATCGATGACGTCATTGGATTAAACTCAGATTATTATGATGAGGAAGATGATGAAGATGACAGCTTTCTAATCATCTGATTTATTACAGACTAAATATCTTGCACCCCATATCACCGTGAGCTCTGGAATGCTTTGAAAATTCCAAAAATTAAAAAAACAAAGAAAAAAAAAACGTTGACTGAGCCAAGAAAAGTGAAGTTTTGTATTGCTAAGGTTGATGATAGAGAGATTTTTTTTCAGATTATTATTTATTTACTTGGTTCTTGCAGATTTTCTCAATTAAGGACATCAACCTCGCTATGTCACAAAAACGCTACCGCTCGACTGCTTGGGGACTAAACCTTTGTACATTAATTATTATTTTGTTGGATTTTGCCCAATCAGTTTCCTCCCCCCCCCATTTTCATTCACGATTTTGAGGATTGCTTCTGTGTTCTTCAGGTTTTCATTAGATTTGGTTCATGTGCCGCAGTTCTTTTGTGATGCATTTGTACAATTCACAGTTTTTGCACAACTTGCTACATAGCTGGGATTGCTTTTTCCCCCTCTTACCTCATTCTTAATCAATACACTTATTCCCTGTGCTAAGCAAGTCATATCATAGGTTTCTATACAGATAAACTATATGGTTTAAAAAAAAATAATTGAAGAATTTTTGAATGTCGGTTTCTGTCTTATGGTTCATTGTTCATCAGATACAGATCCCAACACTGGGTGGTGCTGATGAGCAAGCAGTTAAAGGGGCGCTGTTTCACTATTTACAGAACTCTTATCAAGCCTTTATTAACTATGTTGTGTCCAGAAGGCTGCAACTTGTTGCTCTTTATCTTGTTTCAGGGGGAAAATTCCTGTGCACCTCCAAAATACAGCCTTTGTTTTTCACTTTATGCGGTGAAATGAATCCGTCTTTGCCTTTATGCTGCTTTATGTTATAAATATTTTCCATTCCAGTTGTGCAGTTTGCTTCTCATTCAGTATGTCCAATTACGGTGACATTATGGTAAGCTGTGGTTACGCAAGTGTCTTTCTCCTCTGTTGCTTGGGTTATTCCGACTGCCTAGTCCAATTCTATAGAAGTCACTGACCTTTAAGGTAAGAAAATGAAAGCAGCAGCCTAGCGTAGCTGAGTGAGAAACTGTTTCACGGTAATTATGTTTGCTTTGACAAAAACGTGTCAAGACTTTAGTCTTACAACAACACTAGCTTGACATATATATAACTTAATATTAAAATAACATAAAGTGCCCACGATAAAGTAAAACACGAAAGGGTCTGAATTTCCTTCCAAAAAAAAAAAAAAGAAAAAAATTGTAAAATTCCAAATCAGTAAAAATGTATTAACCTGAACGCTGCTGTCCAACAATAAACAGAAGTAAAATAAAACGACACCAAACAGTGAGCAAGTATCTTTGGGCAGCTAAATGCAAAGCAGCAACACCACTGACTAGTCTGTGGGACTGAACCCTACAACGCGTTTCAAGGCCTGGAGCACTTAGACACCTGCGGAATCCGGCCGGACAGTCTGAATTCGGCAGTGTTGCTGTTTTATATCCTCCTTAGTTTTTAGCTACACAACATGCATAACATTAAAAAAAAAAACTTTCTAGTTTAGTACCCTTGGTGTCCTTTGTTGAAAAGCAGGTCAGTCGGTTCAGGAGCATGCACGTGTGAAGCACTATATAGCAGCAATTTAGTAACGATGTTATACATTTGCAAGAGCACTAGGTGGCAGCTGTGTTTCCTGCTATTTAGTGCTCCAGACACACATGCACACTAACTACTGTATCTCTTCCCTGAGAACAAAGCACAGCATACAATTTAATAAAAAGTTTTTAATTTATTTCTGCCTGAATCATTGAGAGAATAATGTTAGGTCCCTCGTGTCTCTTAACTTTCATGATTCAGGTAGGGCAGTAATGTTAAACTACTTTCCAATTTGCTTTTATCATCGAATGTCATTTTTGTTCCGAGTGGTATTCTTTGTTGAAAGCTAAACCTAGGTAGGCTCAAACTGATTTCTAACTCCTTGAAGGCTGCCTCTTATCTCAGTGCATTTTGAAAGGGTTTTTTTTACAGCTAGGCAGTGCACTTTCATGTGTGCCATATAGATAACATTGTGCTCACTCCCTTAGTTATTTATGATTTAGCATTGACTTGCTAAAATAAGTCTGTCAAAAAGACTGAGATAAGGGGACAGTCTGCAGATGCTTAGATACAAGGTAATCACAGAGGTAAACGGTATATTTTGTTATGTAAAGGGATTATTTATCTATTTAAACAATAAACATTCTGGATTAGGTTGTCCCTTTAATTATAAACCCTGGTCTTCCCAGATATGCATTATTTACTGTTTATCTCACAATTGGCATCATACCATTTTATTTTTGTGTTTCTTTGTGTTTTCCCTTTAAAGATGTTGCTTGAAAATAACCCCCAGCGTTTCCCTTACAATAATGTGTTCGCTATAGTATTTACAACTGAAATGTTTTATTTGCATTAATAAACCCTTTTATTTTTTTCCATTTATAATTGGAACTCTTTTTTTGTTTTCTTCTTATTGGGAGAAACTTTTCAATTTATTGTAGCTCAGCTGGCAAGAAAAAATAGATGACTATATTTACAGTGCTGGCAGCCGTTAATAGCCCTGGCTTTAATGAAGGAGCCGCTCTTGTGTACAAGGTTTGCAAGTAAACCCGCAGTTTTCACTACATATATATGAGACTGTCTTCCTTGACTGACCTGATTTGCATGAAGCAATGGATTAAGCCCTTGATGACATAAGTATGCAGACAATTGAGGGGTTAAATCACTGCTGCTTTATACAGGGTATAAATGTGTCTCTGGGAATTTATTTGCATTATGATTTACTATAAAATACTTTCATATCTCCTGCATTGTATTCTAATTTAGCATTATATGTTCTACATGAAGCTGGTCCCTGTGGCGCAGTGACACGATCCCTGATGCCCAGTGTTACCAGTACCAACATAAGATTAGATTTTAGTTTGGTAATTGATTGATATAATAAAACTTCCCTCACTCTCTAATGCTGATAGGTGCATCAGGAGATATCCTGCAGGGATGTGCGCTGAGAATATTAGAATGTTACATTATGTTATGCTTTCTTGCTGGAGATTTTGATGTGAGAGCAGAACATGATGCAATAAAGGTTTAAACATGCTGGTATGTATAGAATTCATCTTGTGACTGAGGTGAGAAGCTGCACCAACGAGCAGTGCTGTGAGTCACAAACCTGATCGATATAACACTAACTCAGTATACTGATTACTGATTTTAATCCTGGAGAAAGCAGTCAAGCTGTAGTCCATAGATTTTGGTGACCAATAAAAAGATCTATAATGACATTCCAGTTTCCAAACTTCCATTTTCTTTCTAATGACACGATGAGTCCACGGATCATCTAATTACTATTGGGAATATCACTCCTGCCAAGCAGGAGGCAGCAAAGAGCACCACAGCAAAGCTGTTAAAAATCACCTCCCTTCTATCCAACCCCCAGTCATTCTCTTTGCCTACTTTAGTGTAAGGAAGTAGCAAAGGTAGGTGTCTGAAAAGATTCTTCAATCAAGAGTTTATTATTTTATTTGCAGTACTAGTATGTGCTGTTTTTACTCCAGGGTGTAGCTGTAGTCCATTTCAGTCTCTTCAGTAGAGCATTGGTGGCTTTTAAGCAAAGGGAACTTGTGGGACATAATTCTCACTGCGCCTCCCTCATATTTAAATAAAAGTTGCTGCCCTTATTATTTTCCACAGGTCAATGTGAGGGAAAGGACCTCTCAAACCTAGTGAGCTGCTTTGCTGCCAGGCAGATTATTGAGGTAAGTGCTAATTTATTTTCTTAAGTTGCTTTAAGGAAAAAACATGGCACTTTACTATTTCCCTAACAGGCATATTTAATACATTACTCCTAGTGTTGTAAGGGGATTATGTATGGCAGTATTGCAGGCACTGGGGACTTGAGGAGAACTTGGCTCCTTTTGGTTGTTTTGTTAATGTTTTTTTCATTAAGATGTCTGCTAAGACATTATTTTTGACACGCCCACGATGGGCGCGGCTTGTGTGAGGTAAAAATTTATCAATTGCGCATTTGTTATTCTCTCACTTCCTGTGTATGGAGGAGAGATATCTGTATCTTATTGTTTTTCAAGTTTAACTGTCATTTGTTAGCCTGTCATTACTGAAACAGCTCCAGTTTGGAGTCAGGTTTTAAAGAATAAAGCAGTTTCTTTTTAAATAGGCACCTCAGCTATTGCTGAGGCGTAGAGGCGGTTCGAGGTGTTAAGATGTTTTTAATACTCAATATCTTGTAAAATAAGGCAGTTTCGTTTTTGTTCAAAAAATAAAGCAGTTTCGTTTTAAAATTTAAAGAAACAGTAACGTTTTTTTCTTTATTTAAATTGTTCATAATTTAATTATTTATATTTATTCTGTTAAAATGGACCAAGACTCTGTTACGGATTACAGATGTCCTTTATGTTTGAATGCTAATTTTGAACCACCAATTCCTTTTTGTTCCCCATGTGTTGAGAGAACATTAAATCTTAAAGGGACAGTAAACACCAGAATGTTTGTTGTTTAAAAATGTAGATAATCCCTTTATTACCCATTCCCCCGTTTTGCATAACCAACAGTTATATTAATATACTTTTTACCTCTGTGATTACCTTGTATCTAAGCCTCTGCAAACTGCCCCCTTATTTCAGTTCTTTTGACAGACATGCATTTTTAGCCAATCAGTCTCCTAGGAGCTTCACGTGCCTGAGCTCAATGTTATCTATGTGAAACACATGAACTAACGCCCTCTAGTGGTGAAAAACTGTCAAAATGCTTTCAGATTAGAGGCGGTCTTCAAGGTCTAAGAAATTAGCATATGAACCTCCTAGGTTTAGCTTTCAACTAAGAATACCAAGAGAACAAAGCAAAATTGGTAATAAAAGCAAATTTTAACGATGTTTAAAACTACATTCCCTATTTAAATCATGAAAGTTTTTTTGACTTGACTGTCCCTGTAAGGATAGATTTCTCCAACATTGGTGTGTCCGCTCCACGGCGTCATCCTTACTTGTGGGATATTCTCTTCCCCAACAGGAAATGGCAAAGAGTCCCAGCAAAGCTGGTCACATGATCCCTCCTAGGCTCCGCCCACCCCAGTCATTCTCTTTGCCGTTGCACAGGCAACATCTCCACGGAGATGGTTAAGAGTTTTTTGGTGTTTAAATGTAGTTTTATTCTTCTATCAAGTGTTTATTTTAAAATAGTGCTGGTATGTACTATTTACTCTGAAACAGAAAAGGATGAAGATTTCTGTTTGTAAGAGGAAGATGATTTTAGCAGACAGTAACTAAAATCGATTGCTGTTTCCACACAGGACTGTTGAGATGAAGTAACTTCAGTTGGGGGAAACAGTTAGCAGTCTTTTCTGCTTAAGGTATGACTAGCCATATTTCTAACAAGACCATGTAATGCTGGAAGGCTGTCATTTCCCCTCATGGGAACCGGTAAGCCATTTTCTTAGTTAAACATAAAAGAATAAAGGGCTTAAAAACTGGTAGACATTTTTCTGGGCTAAAACAATTGCTTTACTAGGCATATTATGCAGATTCTAACTAATTATTGGTATTATAATCTTGGGGAACGTTTAGAAAAACGGCAGGCACTGTGTTGGACACCTTTTTCAGATGGGGGCCTTTCTAGTTATAGACAGAGCCTCATTCTGGGACTGTATAGGGGTTAAATGTAAAAACGGCTCCGGTTCCGTTAATTTAAGGGTTAAAGCTCTGAAATTGGTGTGCAATACTTTTAATGCTTTAAGACACTGTGGTGAAATTTTGGTGAATTTTGAACAATTCCTTCATACTTTTTCACATATTCAGTAATAAAGTGTTTTCAGTTTGAAATTTAAAGTGACAGTAACGGGTTTTATTTTAAAACGTTTTTTTGTGCTTTGTTGACAAGTTTAAGCCTGTTTAACATGTCTGTACCATCAGATAAGCTATGTTCTATATATATGAAAGCCAATGTGTCTCCCCATTTAAATTTATGTGATAATTGTGCCATAGTGTCCAAACAAAGTAAGGACAGTAATGCAACAGATAATGATATTGCCCAAGATGATTCCTCAAATGAGGGGAGTAAACATGATACTACATCATCCCCTACTGTGTCTACACCAGTTATGCCCACACAGGAGGCCCCTAGTACATCTAGTGCGCCAATACTTATTACCATGCAACAATTAACGGCTGTAATGGATAACTCCATAGCAAATCTTTTATCCAAAATGCCTACTTATCAGAGAAAGCGCGATTGCTCTGTTTTAAACACTGAAGAGCAAGAGGACGCTGATGATAACTGTTCTGACATACCCTCACACCAATCTCAAGGGGCCATGAGGGAGGTTTTGTCTGATGGAGAAATTTCAGATTCAGGAAAAATTTCTCATCAAGCTGAACCTGATGTTGTGACATTTAAATTTAAATTAGAACATCTCCGCGCACTGCTTAAGGAGGTGTTATCTACTCTGGATGATTGTGACAATTTGGTCATTCCAGAGAAATTATGTAAGATGGACAAGTTCCTAGAGGTTCCGGTGCCCCCCGACGCTTTTCCTATACCCAAGCGGGTGGCGGACATAGTAAATAAAGAGTGGGAAAGGCCCGGCATACCTTTTGTTCCCCCCCCTATATTTAAGAAATTATTTCCTATAGTCGACCCCAGAAAGGACTTATGGCAGACAGTCCCCAAGGTCGAGGGGGCGGTTTCTACTCTAAACAAACGCACTACTATTCCTATCGAAGATAGTTGTGCTTTCAAAGATCCTATGGATAAGAAATTAGAGGGTTTGCTTAAAAAGATTTTTGTACAGCAAGGTTACCTTCTACAACCAATTTCATGCATTGTTCCTGTCACTACGGCAGTGTGTTTCTGGTTCGAGGAACTAGAAAAATCGCTCAGTAAAGAATCTTCGTATGAGGAGGTTATGGACAGAGTTCAAGCACTTAAATTGGCTAACTCTTTTGTTTTAGATGCCGCTTTGCAATTAGCTAGATTAGCGGCGAAAAATTCAGGGTTTGCTGTCGTGACGCGCAGAGTGCTTTGGCTAAAGTCTTGGTCAGCGGATGTGTCTTCCAAGACAAAATTGCTTAACATTCCTTTCAAAGGTAAAACATTATTTGGACCTGATTTGAAAGAGATTATGTCAGACATCACTGGGGGAAAGGGCCACGCCCTCCCACAGGATAGGTCTTTTAAGGCTAATAATAAGCCTAATTTTCGTCCCTTTCGCAGAAACGGACCAGTCTCTAATTCTGTATCCTCTAAGCAAGAGGGTAATACTTCACAACCCAAACCAGCCTGGAAACCAATGCAAGGGTAAGCAGGCCAAGAAGCCTACCACTGCTACCAAAACAGCATGAAGGGATAGCCCCCGATCCGGGACCGGATCTAGTGGGGGGCAGACTTTCTCTCTTTGCTCAGGCTTGGGCAAGAGATGTTCAGGATCCTTGGGCGCTAGAAATAGTTTCTCAAGGTTATCTCCTGGAATTCAAGGAACTACCCCCAAGGGGAAGGTTCCACAGGTCTCAATTATCTTCAAACCAAATAAAGAGACAGGCATTCTTACATTGTGTAGAAGACCTGTTAAAGATGGGAGTGATACATCCAGTTCCAATAAGAGAACAAGGAATGGGATTTTATTCCAATCTGTTCATAGTTCCCAAAAAAGAGGGAACATTCAGACCAATTTTGGATCTAAAGATCCTAAACAAATTTCTCAGGGTACCATCGTTCAAAATGGAAACTATTCGAACGATCCTACCTACTATCCAGGAAAATCAATTTATGACTACCGTGGATTTAAAGGATGCGTACCTACATATTCCTATCCACAAGGAACATCATCTGTTCCTAAGGTTCGCTTTTCTGGACAAGCATTACCAGTTTGTGGCACTTCCATTTGGATTAGCCACTGCTCCAAGGATTTTCACAAAGGTACTAGGGTCCCTTCTAGCGGTTCTAAGACCAAGGGGCATTGCAGTAGTACCTTACTTGGACGACATCCTGATTCAAGCGTCGTCCCTGTCAAAAGCAAAGGCTCATACGGACATCGTCCTAGCCTTTCTCAGATCTCACGGATGGAAGGTGAACAAAGAAAAAAGTTCTCTGTCCCCGTCAACAAGAGTTCCCTTCTTGGGAACAATAATAGATTCCTTAGAAATGAGGATTTTTCTGACAGAGGTCAGAAAATCAAAACTTCTAAGCTCTTGTCAAGTACTTCATTCTGTTCCTCGTCCTTCCATAGCGCAGTGCATGGAAGTAATAGGATTGATGGTTGCAACAATGGACATAGTTCCTTTTGCACGAATTCATCTAAGACCATTACAACTGTGCATGCTCAGACAGTGGAATGGGGATTATACAGACTTGTCTCCGACGATTCAAGTAGATCAAAAGACCAGAGATTCACTCCGTTGGTGGCTGACCCTGGACAATCTGTCACAGGGAATGAGCTTCCGCAGACCAGAGTGGGTCATTGTCACGACCGACGCCAGCCTAGTGGGCTGGGGCGCGGTCTGGGAATCCCTGAAAGCTCAGGGTCTATGGTCTCGGGAAGAGTCTCTTCTCCCGATGAACATTCTGGAACTGAGAGCGATATTCAATGCTCTCAGAGCTTGGCCTCAACTAGCAAAGGCCAAATTCATAAGGTTTCAGTCAGACAACATGACGACCGTTGCATATATCAATCATCAGGGGGGAACAAGGACTTCCCTGGCGATGAAAGAAGTGACCAAGATAATTCAATGGGCGGAGGATCACTCCTGCCACTTGTCTGCGATCCACATCCCAGGAGTGGAAAATTGGGAAGCGGATTTTCTGAGTCGTCAGACATTCCATCCGGGGGAGTGGGAACTCCATCCGGAAATCTTTGCCCAAATAATTCAATTATGGGGCATTCCAGACATGGATCTGATGGCGTCTCGTTCGAACTTCAAGGTTCCTTGCTACGGGTCCAGATCCAGGGATCCCAAGGCGACCCTAGTAGATGCACTAGTAGCACCTTGGACCTTCAACCTAGCTTATGTATTCCCACCGTTTCCTCTCATCCCCAGGCTGGTAGCCAGGATCAATCAGGAGAGGGCCTCGGTGATCTTGATAGCTCCTGCGTGACCACGCAGGACTTGGTATGCAGACCTGGTGAATATGTCATCGGCTCCACCATGGAAGCTACCTTTGAGACAGGACCTTCTTGTTCAGGGTCCATTCGAACATCCGAATCTGGTTTCCCTCCAACTGACGGCTTGGAGATTGAACGCTTGATTTTATCAAAGCGTGGGTTTTCAGATTCTGTAATAGATACTCTGATTCAGGCTAGAAAGCCTGTAACTAGAAAAATTTACCATAAAATATGGAAAAAATATATCTGTTGGTGTGAATCTAAAGGATTCCCATGGAACAAGATAAAAATTCCTAAGATTCTATCCTTTCTACAAGAAGGTTTGGAGAAAGGATTATCTGCAAGTTCTCTGAAGGGACAGATCTCTGCTTTATCTGTTTTACTTCACAAAAGACTGGCAGCTGTGCCAGATGTTCAAGCATTTGTTCAGGCTCTGGTTAGGATCAAGCCTGTTTACAGACCTTTGACTCCTCCCTGGAGTCTAAATCTAGTTCTTTCAGTTCTTCAAGGGGTTCCGTTTGAACCCTTACATTCCGTAGATATTAAGTTATTATCTTGGAAAGTTTTGTTTTTGGTTGCAATTTCTT
Source organism: Bombina bombina (assembly GCF_027579735.1). Taxonomy (NCBI): domain Eukaryota; kingdom Metazoa; phylum Chordata; class Amphibia; order Anura; family Bombinatoridae; genus Bombina; species Bombina bombina. Next base: position 1,210,414,351 of record NC_069502.1, on the reverse strand, counting down.
CTGCTAGAAGAGTTTCAGAGTTATCTGCTCTGCAGTGTTCTCCGCCCTATCTGGTGTTCCATGCAGATAAGGTGGTTTTGCGTACTAAGCCTGGTTTTCTTCCGAAAGTTGTTTCCAACAAAAATATTAACCAGGAGATAGTTGTACTTTCTTTGTGTCCGAATCCAGTTTCAAAGAAGGAACGTTTGTTACACAATTTGGACGTAGTCCGTGCTCTAAAATTCTATTTAGAGGCTACTAAAGATTTCAGACAAACATCTTCCTTGTTTGTTGTTTATTCTGGTAAAAGGAGAGGTCAAAAAGTGACTTCTACCTCTCTTTCCTTTTGGCTTAAAAGCATTATCCGATTGGCTTATGAGACTGCCGGACGGCAGCCTCCTGAAAGAATCACAGCTCACTCCACTAGGGCTGTGGCTTCCACATGGGCCTTCAAGAACGAGGCTTCTGTTGACCAGATATGTAAGGCAGCGACTTGGTCTTCACTGCACACTTTTGCCAAATTTTACAAATTTGATACTTTTGCTTCTTCGGAGGCTATTTTTGGGAGAAAGGTTTTGCAAGCCGTGGTGCCTTCCATTTAGGTGACCTGATTTGCTCCCTCCCTTCATCCGTGTCCTAAAGCTTTGGTATTGGTTCCGACAAGTAAGGATGACGCCGTGGACCGGACACACCAATGTTGGAGAAAACAGAATTTATGCTTACCTGATAAATTACTTTCTCCAACGGTGTGTCCGGTCCACGGCCCGCCCTGGTTTTTTAATCAGGTCTGATGAATTATTTTCTCTAACTACAGTCACCACGGTATCATATGGTTTCTCCTATATATATTTCCTCCTGTCCGTCGGTCGAATGACTGGGGTGGGCGGAGCCTAGGAGGGACTCTTTGCCATTTCCTGTTGGGGAAGAGAATAGCCCACAAGTAAGGATGACGCTGTGGACCGGACACACCGTTGGATAAAGTAATTTATCAGGTAAGCATAAATTCTGTTTTTTTTTTTGAGCCTATATTGTCTAAGACGGATGCTGTCCAGGAGTCTTCAGACAATGTGCAAGATATGCCGCATTTTTCTCCTCAGATGTCCCAAATTTTAGTACCCATTAATTCCAGTGCCCTGCGCTTCCTCTCAAGCTCCGGCTGGGGTCTCCTTACAAGACATTGCTTCCCTCATGTCTTCTGCAGTTTCTGATGCGTTGTCTGTTTTTCCATGCTACAGGGAAAGCGCAAGAGGAAGTCTAAAGAATCAGTGTGTAACGTACAATGGCAACCTGCGGTGTGTATTGCTACCGTTTCTAGCGTGTTGGCATACTGGTTTGATGCGTTGTCTGATTGCTTTGAAACAGACATTCCCCTTGAAGAGATCCAGGACAGGATCAGGGCTCTTAAATTGACCAATTCTTTCATTTCTGATGCTTCCCTTCAAGTTATCAAATTGGGAGCAAAGATTTCTAGTTTCTTTTTAATGACACGATGAGTCCACGGATCATCTTAATTACTATTAGGAATACCACTCCTGCCCTGCAGGAGGCGGCAAAGAGCACCACAGCAAAGCTGTTAAATATCACTTCCCTCCCAACCCAGTCATTCTCTTTGCCTACGTTAAGTGCAAGGTGGTGGTAAATTAGGTGTTAGAAAAGATTCTTCAATCAAGAGTTTATTATTTTTAAAGTAGTGCAAGATTGTGCTGCTTTGTCCTAGGGTGTAGCCGTAGTCCATATCAGTCTCTTCAGTAGAGCAGTGGTGGCTTTAGAGCAATTGGAACTTGTGGGACATAATTCTCACTGCGCCTCCTATAGATTTTATGCTGCCCTGATTATGAAAGTCTGAGGGGATATACTCAGTCTATGTGAGGGAGAGGACCTCTCAAGCCTGGTGAGCTGCCCTGCTGTCCGGCAGATTTGTGAGGTTAGTGCTGACTTTAATTAGTTCTGGAGACAGTCATTCAGAAAAAGTGGGTACTTTATTTTCAGAGATAAGAAAAGCAAAGGGTCGTTTTATTACCTAGCACTTTTTACTCACAATGGACATTTTAACTCTCCTTAAGGACTTTAGACGGCATATGCAGACACTGGGGTTGAGATTGCTGCTTATGGTACATATCTATGGCGGTTCCACTTCTGCTGGAGGTTAAACTTAAAATATACCGACCGGGAGATTATTTAGATACGCCCACGAGGGGAGCAGCCAAGTGAGGCTGTAATCTTAGCATTATGCGCCATTTTTCTTACATCCGGAGCGGAGGTGACTGATTTCAGGCTGACTAGAATAAAAGCAAGCGATTCTAGAAGCGGATATTGACGATTGTTTCTTACTGGGGTCCGGATCGTTGAAGCTACAGGGACCAATCTCCAGGGTTGAAGGGCAGGTAGGCACCTCAGTATAGAGCTGAACATAACTTCAGTGGCTTACATCAATCATCAGGGAGGAACGAGGAGTTCCTTAGCAATGACGGAGGTAACCAAAATAATTCAGTGAGAAACCCACTCTTGCTGTCTGTCGGCGATCCACATCTCAGGGGTGGACAACTGGGAGGTGGACTTCCTAAGCAGGCAGACCTTTCATCCGGGGGAGTGGGAACTCCATCCGGAAGGTTTTCCAGCCTGATTCTCAAATGGGGTCAGCCGGAATTGGATCTCATGGCATCTCTGCAGAATGCCAAGCTTCCAAGATACGGGTCGAGGAACAGGGACCCTCAGGCGGTACTGATAGACACCCTGGCAGTACCTTGGACCTTCAGTCTAGCATACCTATTTTCTCCATTTGCTCTTCTTCCTCGGGTTATTGCTCGAATCAAGCAGGAGAGGGCCTCAGTGATTCTCATTGCACCGGCTTGGCCTCGCAGGATTTGGTATGCAGATCTGGTGGAAATGTCATCTCTGCCACCTTGGAGACTTCCGTTGAGGAAGGACCTTCTAATTCAAGGGCCCTTCCATCACCCAAATCTAGTTTCTCTGAAGCTGACTGCTTGGAGATTGAACGCTTAATTTTATCCAAGCTGGGGCTTTTCAGAATCGGTCATAGAGACCATGATTCAGGCTCGTAAACCTGTAACTAGAAAGATTTACCATAAGATATGGCGTAAATATCTCTATTGGTATGAATCCAAGGGCTACTCCTGGAGTTGAGTTAGAATTCCTAGAATTTTGTCTTTTCTCCAAGAGGGTTTGGAGAAGGGATTATCGACAAGTTCCCTAAAGGGTCAAATTTCTGCCTTATCTATTTTGTTACACAAACGTCTGGCAGATGTTCCAGATGTGCAATCTTTTTGTCATGCCTTGGTCAGGATCAGGCCTGTGTTTAAACCAGTTACTTCTCCATGGAGTCTTAATTTGGTTCTCAAAGTTCTTCAATGGGCTCCGTTTAAACCAATGCATTCCTGAGATATTAAGTTGTTTTCTTGGAAAGTTTAAAGGGACAGTCAACACAAGGATTTTTGTTGTTTAAAAAGATAGATAATCCCTTTATTACCCATTCCCCAGTTTTGCAAAACCAACACTTATATTAATACACTTTTTACTTCTGTGACTAACTTGTATCTAAGCATCTTCGGACTGCCCCTAATCACATGACTTTTAGTTGACTTGCATTTTAGCCAATCAGTGCAGTGTCTGCCACTAGCCACGGGCGTTATCACAATGCTATCTATATGGCCTACATGAGCTAGCTCTCCCCTGCTGTGAAAAGCAAATAAAATAGAGGCTGCCTTCAAGGGCTTAGAAATTATCATATGAGTCTTCCTAGGTTTGCTTTCAACTAGAATACCAAGAGAACAAATCAAAATTGTTGATAAAAGTAAATTGTAAAGTTTTTTTTTTTTTTTTTTTAATGCCCTATTTGAAAAATGAAAGTTATTTTTTGACTTGACTGTCCCTTTAATTTCTTGTTGCTTTTTCTTCTGCTCGCAGAGTGTCAGAGCTATCAGCATTGCAGTATGAGTCCCCTTACCTTATTTTTCATTCAGATATGGTAGTTTTACATACTAAATTAGGATTTCTTCCTAAGGTTTTTTTCTGATCGGAACATTAATCAAGAGATTGTTGTTCCTTCCTTGTGTCCTAATCCTACCTCTGAGAAGGAACAGGTTCTGCACAATTTGGATGTGGTTCGTGCCTTAAAGTTTTACCGGCAGGCGACTAAGGATTCTTGTAAGGCTTCTGCTTTGTTTATGGTTTTCTCAGGAAAACGTAAGGGACAGAAAGCTACGGCTACTTCTCTTTCCTTTTGGCTGAAGAGTATCATTCGCTTTGCATATGAGACTGCTGGACAGCAGCCTCCAGAGAGAGTTACGGCTCATTCCACGAGGGCTGTTGCTTCCTCATGGGCATTCAAGAATGAAGCTTCTGTGGAACAGATTTGCAAGGCTGTAACTTGGTCCCCTCTTCACACTTTTTCAAAATTTTACAAATTTGACACTTTTTCCTCGGCTGATGCCGCTTTTGGGAGAAGGGTTCTTTAAGCAGTGGTGCCTTCTGTTTAGGTTCCCTGTCTTGTCCCTCCCGTATCATCTGTGTACTCTAGCTTGGGCATTGATTCCCAATAGTAATTAAGATGATCCGTGGACTCATCGTGTCATTAAAAAGAAAAGAAAATTTATGCTTACCACGATGAGTCCACGGCTTGCCCTGTTTGTGAAAGACAGGTTGTTGGTTATTATATGTGTGAAAAGAACCAGTGCGCCAAATACCTGTGTTGGTTATTATAAACTTCAGACACCTCTGCACCTTGTTACTTCCTTTCTCTCCTTTACTTTGGTCAAATGACTGGGTTGGGAGGGAAGGGAGGTGATATTTAACAACTTTGCTGTGGTGCTCTTTGCCGCCTCCTGCAGGGCAGGAGTGATATTCCCAATAGTAATTAAGGTTATCCGTGGACTTATCATGTCAAAAAAGAAATAAATTTATCAGGTAAGCATACATTTCTTTTACAAAGATATGACGAGTCCATGGATTTCATCCTTACTTGTGGGATATTAACCTCCTGCTAACAGGAAGTGGCAAAGAGCACCACAGCAGAGCTGTCATTCTCTTTGCCTGTGTTATACTAGGAAGAGGTAAAGTGAGGTGCTAGTTTTATTTTCTTCAATCAAGAAGTTTTTTATTTTTAATGGTACCGGTGTGTACTATTTTCCTCAGGGGGTTATGGAAGAAGATTTCTGCCCTGAGGTTGATGATCTTAGTAGTTGTAACTAAGATCCACGCTGGTCCCTACAAGACTTCTGAAGGTAACGCATGAGACATCTTCAGTATGGAGAACGGTTTCATGCTACAAGCAGCATTAAGGTATGTGCAGCCTTTTATTTCTGAAGAGACTTTATATATCAGAACTGGCTGGCATTTATTTCCCTATATGGGAATGGGGTAAGCAGTAGACCTGTTTCATAGAAGGGTGTTACTGGATGTGTTTGGGGTGTGTTTTGTGTTCCACTTAGCTGTATGAAAAACCGCTTCCCATGCGGTTGTGTTTGGGCCTACTCCAACTTCAGCCATAAGAGGCGGGGCTTGTCTTCGCGCGCTCAGATGCGCACTTCCTTCTGACAGTACCAGAAGTACCCTGCGGGCAGGTAGGTGCCACAGCAGTGCTGTGGTGAGGTGCAGTGGGTGTTTTCGTGTGAACTGATATATTTCTCTTGTTAAGTGTATCCAGTCCACGGATCATCCATTACTTGTGGGATATTCTCCTTCCCAACTGGAAGTTGCAAGAGGATCACCCACAGCAGAGCTGCTATATAGCTCCTCCCCTCACTGCCATATCCAGTCATTCTCTTGCAACTCTCAACTAAGATGGAGGTCGTAAGAGGACTGTGGTGTTTTATACTTAGTTTATTTCTTCAATCAAAAGTTTATTTTTAAATGGTACCGGAGTGTACTGTTTATCTCAGGCAGTATTTAGAAGAAGAATCTGCCTGCGTTTTCTATGATCTTAGCATAAGTAACTAAGATCCTTTGCTGTTCTCACATATTCTGAGGAGTGAGGTAACTTCAGAGGGGGAATAGCGTGCAGGTTTTCCTGTAATAAGGTATGTGCAGTTAAAATATTTTTCTAGGGATGGAATTTGCTAGAAAATGCTGCTGATACCGAAGTAATGTAAGTAAAGCCTTAAATGCAGTGATAGCGACTGGTATCAGGCTTATTAATAGAGATACATACTCTTATAAAAGTGTATTTTAAAACGTTTGCTGGCATGTTTAATCGTTTTTTACATATGTTTGGTGATAAAACTTATTGGGGCCTAGTTTTTTCCACATGGCTGGCTTGAATTTTGCCTAGAAACAGTTCCCTGAGGCTTCCCACTGTTGTAATATGAGTGGGAGGGGCCTATTTTGGCGTTTTTTTTGCACAGCAAAAATTACAGACACAGACATCCAGCTTCTTCCTGCATGATCCAGGACTTCTCTCAAGGGCTCAAAAGGCTTCAAAAGTCGTATTGAGGGAGGTAAAAAGCCACAGTAGAGCTGTGACAGTTGTTGTGACTGTTTAAAAATCGTTTTTGTCATTTGTTATTCCGTTTTTGGTATTAAGGGGTTAATCATCCATTTGCAAGTGGGTGCAATGCTCTGCTATCTTATTACATACACTGTAAAAATTTTGTTAGTGTAACTGCATTTTTTTGTTATTTAAAAATTTGGGAAAATTTGTGTTTCTTAAAGGCGCAGTAACGTTTTTTTATATTGCTTGTAAACTTGTTTTAAAGTGTTTTCCAAGCTTGCTAGTCTGTTTAAACATGTCTGACGCAGAGGAACCTACTTGTTCATTATGTTTGAAAGCCATGGTGGAGCCCCATAGGAGAATGTGTACTAAATGTATTGATTTCACCTTAAACAGTAAAGATCAGTCTTTATCTATAAAAGAATTATCACCAGAGGGTTCTGTCGAGGGGGAAGTTATGCCGACTAACTCTCCCCACGTGTCAGACCCTTCGCCTCCCGCTCAGGGGACGCACGCTAATATGGCGCCAATTACATCAGGGACGCCCATAGCGATTACCTTGCAGGACATGGCTGCAATCATGAATAATACCCTGTCGGAGGTATTATCTAGATTGCCTGAATTAAGAGGCAAGCGCGATAGCTCTGGGGTTAGGAGAGATACAGAGCACGCAAATGCTGTTAGAGCCATGTCTGATACTGCGTCACAGTATGCAGAACATGAGGACGGAGAGCTTCAGTCTGTGGGTGACATCTCTGACTCGGGGAAACCTGATTCAGAGATTTCTAATTTTAAATTTAAGCTTGAGAACCTCCGTGTATTGCTTGGGGAGGTATTAGCTGCTCTGAATGACTAACACAGTTGCAATTCCAGAGAAATTGTGTAGGCTGGATAGATACTATGCGGTGCCGGTGTGTACTGACGTTTTTCCTATACCTAAAAGGCTTACAGAAATTATTAGCAAGGAGTGGGATAGACCCGGTGTGCCCTTTTCCCCACCTCCTATATTTAGAAAAATGTTTCCAATAGACGCCACTACACGGGACTTATGGCAGACGGTCCCTAAGGTGGAGGGAGCAGTTTCTACTTTAGCAAAGCGTACCACTATCCCAGTTGAGGACAGTTGTGCTTTTTCAGATCCAATGGATAAAAAATTGGAGGGTTACCTTAAGAAAATGTTTATTCAACAAGGTTTTATTTTACAGCCCCTTGCATGCATTGCGCCTGTCACTTCTGCGGCGGCATTCTGGTTTGAGGCCCTGGAAGAGGCCATCCAGACAGCTCCATTGAATGAAATTATTGACAAGCTTAGAACGCTTAAGCTAGCTAACTCATTTGTTTCTGATGCCATTGTTCATTTGACTAAACTAACGGCTAAGAATTCCGGATTCGCCATCCAGGCGCGTAGGGCGCTATGGCTTAAATCCTGGTCAGCTGACGTGACTTCAAAGTCTAAATTACTCAACATTCCTTTCAAGGGGCAGACCTTATTCGGGCCTGGCTTGAAGGAAATTATTGCTGACATTACTGGAGGCAAGGGTCATACCCTTCCTCAGGACAGGGCCAAATCAAAGGCCAAACAGTCTAATTTTTGTGCCTTTCGAAATTTCAAGGCAGGAGCATCATCAACTTCCTCCGCTTCAAAACAAGAGGGAATTGTTGCTCATTCCAGACTGGCCTGAAAACCTAACCAGTCCTGGAACAAGGGCAAGCAGGCCAGAAAGCCTGCTGCTGCCCCCAAGACAGCATGAAGGAACGGCCCCCTATCCGGAAACGGATCTAGTGGGGGGCAGACTTTCTCTCTTCGCCCAGGCGTGGGCAAGAGATGTTCAGGATCCCTGGGCGTTGGAGATCATATCTCAGGGATATCTTCTGGACTTCAAAGCTTCTCCTCCACAAGGGAGATTTCATCTTTCAAGGTTATCAGCAAACCAGATAAAGAGGCATTCCTAAGCTGTGTGCAAGACCTCCTAGTAATGGGAGTGATCCATCCAGTTCCGCGGACGGAACAAGGACAGGGATTTTATTCAAATCTGTTTGTGGTTCCCAAGAAAGAGGGAACCTTCAGACCAATCTTGGATCTAAAGATCTTAAACAAATTCCTCAGAGTTCCATCATTCAAAATGGAAACTATTCGGACCATCCTACCCATGATCCAAGAGGGTCAGTACATAACCACAGTGGACTTAAAGGATGCCTACCTTCACATACCGATTCACAAAGATCATCATTGGTTCCTAAGGTTTGCCTTTCTAGACAGGCATTACCTATTTGTAGCTCTTCCCTTCGGGTTGGCCACTGCCCCGAGAATTTTTACAAAGGTTCTGGGCTCACTTCTGGCGGTTCTATGACCGCGAGGCATAGCGGTGGCTCCGTATCTAGACGACATCCTGATACAGGCGTCAAGCTTTCAAATTGCCAAGTCTCATACAGAGATAGTTCTGGCATTTCTGAGGTCGCATGGGTGGAAAGTGAACGTGGAAAAGAGTTCTCTATCACCACTCACAAGAGTCTCCTTCCTAGGGACTCTTATAGATTCTGTAGAGATGAAAATTTACCTGACGGAGTCCAGGTTATCAAAACTTCTAAATGCTTGCCGTGTCCTTCATTCCATTCCACGCCCGTCAGTGGCTCAGTGCATGGAAGTAATCGGCTTAATGGTAGCGGCAATGGACATAGTGCCATTTGCGTGCCTGCATCTCAGACCGCTGCAATTATGCATGCTAAGTCAGTGGAATGGGGATTACTCAGATTTGTCCCCTCTACTAAATCTGGATCAAGAGACCAGAGAGTCTCTTCTCTGGTGGCTTTCTCGGGTCCATCTGTCCAAGGGTATGACCTTTCGCAGGCCAGATTGGACAACTGTAACAACAGATGCCAGCCTTCTAGGTTGGGGCGCAGTCTGGAACTCCCTGAAGGCTCAGGGATCGTGGACTCAGGAGGAGAAACTCCTCCCAATAAATATTCTGGAGTTAAGAGCAATATTCAATGCTCTTCTAGCTTGGCCTCAGCAACACTGAGGTTCATCAGATTTCAGTCGGACAACATCACGACTGTGGCTTACATCAACCATCAAGGGGGAACCAGGAGTTCCCTAGCGATGTTAGAAGTCTCAAAGATAATTCGCTCGGTAGAGTCTCACTCTTGCCACCTGTCAGCGATCCACATCCCAGGCGTAGAGAACTGGGAGGCAGATTTTCTAAGTCGTCAGACTTTTCATCCGGGGGAGTGGGAACTCCATCCGGAGGTGTTTGCTCAACTGGTCCATCGTTGGGGCAAACCAGAACTGGATCTCATGGCGTCTCGCCAGAACGCCAAGCTTCCTTGTTACGGATCCAGGTCCAGGGACCCGGGAGCAACGCTGATAGATGCTCTAGCAGCTCCTTGGTTCTTCAACCTGGCCTATGTGTTTCCACCGTTTCCTCTGCTCCCTCGACTGATTGCCAAAATCAAACAGGAGAGAGCATCGGTGATTCTGATAGCGCCTGCGTGGCCACGCAGGACCTGGTATGCAGACCTAGTGGACATGTCATCTCTTCCACCATGGACTCTGCCTCTGAGGCAGGACCTTCTAATACAAGGTCCTTTCAATCATCCAAATCTACTTTCTCTGAGACTGACTGCATGGAGATTGAACGCTTGATTCTATCAAGGCGTGGCTTCTCCGAGTCAGTCATTGATACCTTAATACAGGCTCGGAAACCTGTCACTAGGAAAATCTACCATAAGATATGGCGTAAATATCTTTATTGGTGTGAATCCAAGAGTTACTCATGGAGTAAGGTTAGGATTCCTAGGATATTGTCCTTTCTCCAAGAGGGTTTGGACAAAGGTTTATCAGCTAGTTCTTTAAAAGGACAGATCTCTGCTCTGTCTATTCTTTTGCACAAGCGTCTGGCAGAAGTTCCAGACGTCCAGGCATTTTGTCAGGCTTTGGTTAGGATTAAGCCTGTGTTTAAAACTGTTGCTCCCCCGTGGAGCTTAAACTTGGTTCTTAAAGTTCTTCAGGGAGTTCCGTTTGAACCCCCTTCATTCCATTGATATTAAATGTTACGGTTACCCTTAGTCTCGCTGAGAGATGGACCGCTTAGTAGCCTGGATCCCTATTGCTAAAGAGGGGAGAAGCTGCTTTCCATAGTATTCTATATGAGTCTCGCAAATATAGAATAATCTCCCTTAGCTGTAGTACAGCTAGGATACCCTTCTGCCCACAAAAACGAGTCAACGCTGCGATTGAGGGTCAAACAAGAACTCAGCACTGGGATGCCCAGCCTGCTTTTTATTAAGGTTACATGCACACAGGGCACTCCCAGGGGGAGAGGGGGGGGAAGCACAAAATCCCCCATCACACATTTAGATAGAGAGCACTGTCCTTTGACAGGCCACAATAGGATTACAGTACTTAAGATAACAAGTTTACAAGTTCATCTTATCAATTAGCAGTCTGGCTCCAGAGGTGATTAGACAATGGGATTGGTTATCCCTAAACTTAGAGCTGAGGCCAGCAAAAATGTGTATTTAGGCAATAGTTTCTAAAAGCTGAAAAAAAAGAGTTAACTCTTTATGAAATGATACTTGTTACGGTTTTCTTGGAGCCCTTCTTAGGCGCTGGCTTGCTGGTTCAGGCATTGCTGCTGGGAAATAAGCTCTTCACAACAAAATAACTAATGCTTCTGTAACAGTGCTCCCTTTCTGTGGAACACTCTGGCAGACACGGTCTGACCCCTTTTCGGGGCAGACTAAGGCTGTCCAGACCGCTGGTTATGCAGGGCTGAGGTCTGTTTGTCTGGACAACCCGTCGGCGTTGCCATTCTGTTTCCCAGGTCTGTAAGTAATGGTGAAATTGAAGGGTTGCAACGATAAGCTCCAACGTAATAGCCTGCCGTTATCTCCAGAGACCCGGTTCAGCCACACCAACGGGTTATGGTCGGTGACCAGAGTGAACTCCTGACCATATAAATAGGGAGTCAATTTCTTTAATGCCCACACCAAAGCCAAACACTCCTTTTCGACCGCTGCATAGCTGACTTCGCGGGGCAGGAGCTTCCGGCTGATGTAGGCAACTGGATGCTCCCCTCCATCTTCGCCTACTTGGCTGAGGACAGCTCCCAGCCCGAACATGGAAGCGTCTGTATGGACGATAAAACGTTTGTTAAGGGCTGGGGCCGCCAAGACAGGAGCGTTAATTAGAGCATTTTTGAGAGCCTGGAAAGCCGTTTCACAGTGGGGAGACCACAGGACCTGTCGAGGTAAGTTCTTCTTGGTCAAGTCAGTCAGGGGTTTGGCAAGTGTGCTGTAGTCTGGTACGAACCGTCTATAGTACCCTGCCGTGCCCAGGAAGGCTAGGACCTGAGTCTTAGTGATGGGGGTGGGCCAATTGGCGACAGCTTCTATTTTGGCCGGCTCTGGTCGCTGCTTTCCACACCCCACCCGGTGACCCAGGTACTGTACCTCGGCCATCCCAAAGTGGCATTTTTCTGGCTTCAGAGTCAGGCCAGCAGCCCGGATCTGATCCAGAACCATTCCCACATGAGCTAAGTGGTCCTCCCAGGACTCACTGTGGATCGCTATGTCGTCCAGGTAGGCGCAAGCAAAACTCTGGAAGCCATCCAGGAGCCTATCCACCAAGCGCTGGAATGTAGCTGGGGCATTCTTCATCCCAAACGGCATTACCCTAAACTGATATAAGCCGAATGGGGTGACGAATGCCGACTTGGGGATAGCCTCCGGGGCCAGGGGAATCTGCCAGTAACCTTTGCAGAGGTCAATAGTGGTCAGGTAATTTCCCCTGGCTATACGATCGAGTAGCTCGTCTACCCTGGGCATAGGGTAAGCGTCCGTCACGGTATTTTCATTGAGCCTCCGATAGTCTACACAGAACCGGGTGGTCCCATCTTTCTTGGGCACCAAGACAACTGGGGAGGCCCATGGACTATCGGAGGGCTCAATTACCCTGAGCTGGAGCATCTCATCGATCTCCTTCTTCATTCCTGTCCTAACTGCTTCGGGGATTCGGTACGGAGCCTGGTGCAAGGGAGCTTGTCCCGGAGTATCTACCTGGTGGGTGGTTAAAGTAGTGTACCCTGGCTTCGGGGAGAAGGTGAGGTGTTTGGACTGGAGGAGTTGGTTGAGCTGCTCCCTTTCAGTGGGGCTAAGTCGGTCCCCTATCTGAACCTGCGCCACTATACCTGTGGGGAGACTCTTTTCTAATAGGTCTGGAATGGGTAAACTGTCGGGGTCTTCCTGAGGGGAACAACATACGGCCGTCACGTTCTCTGGTCGCTCAAAATATTCCTTGAGCATGTTTACATGGAATGTCTTTCTAAGATTGTTGTCATGGCAGCTAGCTATCACATAAGTGGTGTCTCCCCTTTTCTCTACGATCTGGTAGGGACCCTGCCAGGACGCCTGCAATTTGTCTGTCTTCACCGGCTTAAGTACTAACACCTTTTGTCCTATGGTGAAGATTCTCTTTCGGGCCCCCCGATCGTACCATACTTTCTGTCTTCTCTGGGCCAACTGGAGATTAGCCCGCACGGATTTGGCTAATTGCTCCATTCGGTCCCTGAGTTCCAGCACGTATGGCACAATGGGGACACCGTCAGCCTCCATCTCTCCCTCCCAGTGCTCCCGGATCAGGTTTAGGGGTCCCCGTACCTTTCTTCCGTAGAGCAACTCGAAGGGAGAGAACCCTGTCGTTTCCTGGGGCACCTCCCGATAAGCAAATAGGAGGTGCGGCAGGAAGCGTTCCCAGTCTCGGTATTCCTGAGTGAACGTCTTGAGCATTTGCTTGAGGGTCCCATTGAACCTCTCACACAGCCCGTTCGTCTGGGGGTGGTATGGGGAGCTCAGGAGGGACTTAATTTTGCAAACCTGCCAGAGTTGTTGGGTTAATTCAGCCGTAAATTGGGTGCCTCGGTCGGATAGGATTTCTTTTGGAAATCCTACCCGGGAGAACACCTGTACTAGTGCATTCGCTACCGTATCCGCTTGTATGTTGGATAGGGCGACAGCCTCTGGGTACCTGGTAGCGTAGTCCACTACGGTAAGAATGTAGCGCTTACCGGAGGGACTAGGGGTAGCCAGTGGTCCCACTAGGTCAATAGCAACCCGGCTGAAGGGTTCCTCTACAATGGGCATATTTACTAGCTGGGCTTTAGGGTGATCGCCTCGCCTTCCTACTCGTTGACACACATCGCAGGTGTTACAGTAAGTTCTAACGTCAGCGTGCACCCCTGGCCAAAAGAACGTGTGAGTAATGCGGTGTAGGGTACGGGTAACGGCTAGGTGGCCTGCTAAGGGGATGTCGTGGCCTATTTTGAGGATTTCTTGACGGTATTTGTGGGGCACTACCAGCTGTCGCCTACGCTGTCCCCTTTTCTCTGTCCAGCGGTATAGTTTCCCTTTTTCCCATAAGAATGTTTCGTTATCTGCCCCGCCCCCTCCGGTCTCTGCTCGTTCCCGGTACTTTTGTAAGGTCGGGTCAGTCTTAGACTCTGCCTCGAAAGCATCTGGGGTGTCCCAGGGTATGGGGCCTAACCTGTCAGGCAAGGTCGGGGTAGGTCTTACCTGTGTCTCCCGCACTGGTGAGAGCTCTCGCTCCGTCCGGGCTTGGGCCCGTGTAGTCACTGGGTCCGCCTCGTTGTTGCATACTGGAGCATAGGCAGAAGTCATGGGGCCCAAATCGTTGCCCAGTAGTACTTCGGCAGGTAAATTATCCATTAGGCCCACGTTCACAGCCCCCTTTCCCGCTCCCCAATCAAGATGCACTTTAGCTGTTGGAATTTTGTACACATCCCCCCCCCGCCACTCTAACGGCCACAGTCTGTCCGGATCGCTTGTGCTCTGGCACCAAATGACTCTGTACCAGCGTGATAGTAGCCCCTGTGTCTCGCAATCCCTCGGTAGATCGCCCCTCGAGCCATACCCTCTGCCGATGGTGCTGGCGGTTATCTGAGGCAGCATATACAGGGTCTGCCTCGTGAAGCGGCCCCACATATCCCTCCATAGGGGCCTCTTGGTTAACACAGAGGGCCCGGGCCGGACGATAGGACCCAGAGGGGTAATTGTAATTCCTGGGTGTCTGGTGCGTATTAAGGGGGCAGCTAGCCATGAAATGCCCTGGTTGCTTGCATCGGTGGCAAGTCGGTCTGTGATGCTCAGAGCTGTTATTGGGTGGTCCTGAGTGTCGGACGGGCCCTGTGGGCACCGGGGCTCGGAATTCAGCACGAGGGGGTGCACGGTAAACCTCTCTGGGTTCGACCCGTGCTGGAGCTCGGTAGTTCATGGGTTCGTGAAGACGGGAGTCATAATGTTCATCGGCCAATTTGGCTGCTTCTTCTAAGGTAGAAGGCCGCCTGTCTCGCAGCCATTCCTTCCCTTGCTGTTCCATGCCATTATAAAAATGTTCTAAGAGAAACAATTGTAAAATTTCCTCCCCAGTCACCGCTTTACTTCCGCTCAGCCAGTGATTTGCCGCTCTCCGCATTCGGTGCGCCCATTCCATATGGGTATCGTTAGGCTTCTTTTCCGTGCCCCGAAACTGTCGGCGATACGTGTCCGGAGTTACAGCGTACCGTCGCAACAGTGTCTCCTTAACTAGCTCATACTGTGTCACTTCCTTAGCACCCAGAGTACGAAAGGCTTCCAGGGCTCGCCCGGATAGTTTCCCAGACAATATCGTGGGCCACTCTCTGTTGGGAATCTGGTGCAGGGCACATTGCCTTTCGAAGTCCGCCAAATATTCATCAATCCCTGTCTCGCTCTCTAGAAAGGGTCGAAATGCTGTATAGGGTATCTTGGGCCTCCCAGCATTTTCGACAGGGATGATTACCTGCGGGGCTACAGCATTGCGGTGTGCGTTCGCTAGGTTGAGTTCGTGGGCTCGAGTCTCTCGTATATCCTCGTCCGCCTCCGCCATCAACTGCTGTACCAATTCCATGGAGGGGTTCGGCCCGTATAATGAGAGCCTTTCCCGAACAATCCTGGTTTTTTCGTCACTAATCGTGGTCGGTGTTTCCACCATTGTGAAGCTCTGATCCAGTTCGTTCAATTCTGCGATCAGCTCTCTCCTCGGCCGGTTGCTGGTGTACCCCCCTCTGCTTTCAAGTAAATCCTTTAGGGTTGTACGCTTTAATTTTTCGTAAGCGCTCTCCATCCGTTCTGTACCTCTCCTAGGAAATCCAGGAAAATCCCACCGCTGCCACCAAATGTTACGGTTACCCTTAGTCTCGCTGAGAGATGGACCGCTTAGTAGCCTGGATCCCTATTGCTAAAGAGGGGAGAAGCTGCTTTCCATAGTATTCTATATGAGTCTCGCAAATATAGAATAATCTCCCTTAGCTGTAGTACAGCTAGGATACCCTTCTGCCCACAAAAACGAGTCAACGCTGCGATTGAGGGTCAAACAAGAACTCAGCACTGGGATGCCCAGCCTGCTTTTTATTAAGGTTACATGCACACAGGGCACTCCCAGGGGGAGAGGGGGGGGAAGCACAAAATCCCCCATCACACATTTAGATAGAGAGCACTGTCCTTTGACAGGCCACAATAGGATTACAGTACTTAAGATAACAAGTTTACAAGTTCATCTTATCAATTAGCAGTCTGGCTCCAGAGGTGATTAGACAATGGGATTGGTTATCCCTAAACTTAGAGCTGAGGCCAGCAAAAATGTGTATTTAGGCAATAGTTTCTAAAAGCTGAAAAAAAAGAGTTAACTCTTTATGAAATGATACTTGTTACGGTTTTCTTGGAGCCCTTCTTAGGCGCTGGCTTGCTGGTTCAGGCATTGCTGCTGGGAAATAAGCTCTTCACAACAAAATAACTAATGCTTCTGTAACATTAAACTTTTATCTTGGAAAGTTCTGTTTTTGATGGCTATTTCCTCGGCTCGAAGAGTCTGAGTTATCTGCCTTACATTGTGATTCTCCTTATCTGATTTTTCATTCAGACAAGGTAGTTCTGCGTACCAAACCTGGGTTTTTACCTAAGGTGGTTTCTAACAGGAATATCAATCAAGAGATTGTTGTTCCATCATTGTGTCCTAATCTTTCTTCAAAGAAGGAACGTCTTTTGCATAATCTGGACGTAGTCCGTGCCTTGAAGTTTTACTTACAGGCTACTAAAGATTTTCGTCAAACATCTGCCCTGTTTGTCGTTTACTCTGGACAGAGGAGAGGTCAAAAAGCTTCGACAACCTCTCTCTCCTTTTGGCTTCGGAGCATAATACGCTTAGCCTATGAGACTGCTGGACAGCAGCCCCCTGAAAGGATTACAGCTCATTCTACTAGAGCTGTGGCTTCCACCTGGGCCTTTAAAAATGAGGCCTCTGTTGAACAGATTTGCAAGGCTGCGACTTGGTTTTCGCTTCACACCTTTTCAAAATTTTACAAATTTGACACTTTTGCTTCTTCGGAGGCTGTTTTTGGGAGAAAGGTTCTACAGGCAGTGGTTCCTTCCGTTTAAGTTCCTGCCTTGTCCCTCCCATCATCCGTGTACTTTAGCTTTGGTATTGGTATCCCACAAGTAATGGATGATCCGTGGACTGGATACACTTAACAAGAGAAAACATAATTTATGCTTACCTAATAAATTTATTTCTCTTGTAGTGTATCCAGTCCACGGCCCGCCCTGTCCTTTTAAGGCAGGTCTAAATTTTAATTAAACTACAGTCACCACTGCACCCTATGGTTTCTCCTTTCTCGTCTTGTTTCGATCGAATGACTGGATATGGCAGTGAGGGGAGGAGCTATATAGCAGCTCTGCTGTGGGTGATCCTCTTGCAACTTCCTGTTGGGAAAGAGAATATCCCACAAGTAATGGATGATCCGTGGACTGGATACACTACAAGAGAAATAAATTTATCAGGTAAGCATAAATTATGTTTTTTTCACTTTAGAGCCTTATTTTTCACCTTTCTCATAAGGTGCAATAATTTCTGGATATACCAATTAGTTTTAGGGAATTTTGGTAGCAAATTAACATTATTTAAGCAGTTTTGGAAAAATTGTTCACTTTTTCTTTCTTAAAGGTGCAGTACACATTTTTCAAAGTTTTATGAATAGTTTAAACGACTTTTGTGGCTATTATTAGTCTGTTCAACATGTCTGACATTGAGGATTCTCATTGTTCTATGTGTTTAGAAGCTATTGTGGAACCCCCTCTTACATTGTGTACCTTTTGTACTGAAAGGGCCTTACATTGTAAAGACCATATTTTAGGTCAAGATAGTGTGCCTAAGGATGATTCTCAATCTGAAGAGAATCAGGTTATGCCATCCAATTCTCCTCAAGTGTCACAACTTTTAATGCCCACACAAGCGACGCCAAGTACTTCTAGTGCGTCTAATTTCTTTACTCTGCAGGAGATGGCTGCAGTTATGTCAACTACCCTTACAGAGGTATTATCTAAATTACCAGTGTTGCAGGGTAAACGCAGTAGGTCAGGTATTAATGTAAATACTGAATCCTTTGATACTTTATTAGCTATTTCCGATGTACCCTCACAGTGTTCTGAGTTGGGGGTCAGGAAATTGCTGTCTGAGGGAGAAATTTCAGACTCAGGGAATGTGTTACCTCAGACAGATTCTGACGTTATGTCCTTTTAAATTTAAGCTTGGGGGGGGCGGAGCCTGGTGCAGCACAGGAATGGAAGCATAGTGGGAGAACTCCGTGCAGAAAACCAGATAAAGTGGCTAAGAAAGTGATGTAAGTGGCAGGAGAGCGGGCAAAAGACAGGGCAAAGGCAAGAGACATTATCAACAGTGATTTTGGGAGAACCGCAGCTCCTGGGATGTCAAAATACTCATAACGGAGGTCAGAACAGAAGCGTCTCAGACGCCATTGTTATAACCCACGTGGCACTGACTTTACTACAGCTAGCGGAGAGCGCATCTAGCTTGAATGGGGTGAGCTGCAAAGGAGCCGGAGGGGACAATACAAGGTATCGCTTCTCTGTGAAAGGTGGAGGTGGCAAAGAGAAAGCGGAGGAGAAGGAAGGACAGGCAACGGCAGCACCTAAGCAACGGAAGCAACAGGTACACATGGAGGCCCGATTCTGATCGGTAACTGAGCTGGGGGTTGCGGTGGCACAAGATGTGGAGAATCTAAGGGGTAGAGACTACAGAGAGAGGTCTGAACATAAAATTCAAACGGTCTGGTAATATAGAATGACACAGCCCATAAAGGCCTATAACATGTTAAGAGATCCCCAGACTGCACAGAGCTTATCGACACAGAGGGAGAGACTTTTTGTTTTGCCTAGACAACAAGCTAGGTCCCTTTGATTCTTTTATACCCCCTCTGGGCCTTGAAAGTTTATTATGAATTGAAAGGGTCGCTAAGGCAATAAAATGATTAAGAAGAATCTATAAAGAGAATATGGCTATAAATGTATAATAGAGACTTTATGGGAGCTCATACTGCCTGCAATACACAGCTGGTCTTTTGAGGCCTCCTCATGCTCCCTTGTTGATAAAAAAAACACTGGATATAGCTAAGAAGATATTTTAGTGACACTTTGGTCTCTTGAAAATATACGTTACTGTGAAGGAGGCAGGTGAAAACCATACTCACTCGCTGGTTAGGGAAAACGTAACCCAGACACCCTATCTATATACAGACATACTGTTCTCCTGATCACTATTACACTGCACTCCATACTTTACAGGGTGACAAAAACATATCAAGATGGCTGCGAGGAAAGGCTCTAAGGCACCTCTACAAAATAAACACTCTGCAGCTACTCTTTTTTTCAAGCCTGCGAAGGGAGAAAAGTTATCTGATACTCAAATGCAAGAATCAGATGAAGAGAGGGAGGAGACGGAGGGAAACAGGGATGGAGGGGAAGACTCCAGGCCCTTAACTAAAGCTGATCTGGATCATCTAGTCTCCAAGCAGGATATTAACAGTAATTTTGAGAGACTGCTAGAAAAAATGGAATCCTTGCAAAACTCTGTAACTAACAGTATATCAGAATTAAAGCAAGAGTTAGTTGATCTGGGGTCAAGAGTAAACTCCTTAGCGGTGATACTATGGTAGAAGATCTAAATGCAGTAACAGATAAAGTCACTTCTCAACAATCTGAAATAGAAGAAATATACGATAAACTAGAGGATCTAGAGAATCGTAGCCGAAGATCTAATCTCAGACTAAAGGGAGTACCGGAAACAATAGGACCTAAAGAGTTAAATGCTTATTTGTCAAATCTCTTTCGGAACATTACTGGCTCAGGAGGGGACGAGAGTTTCCAAATGGAAAGGGCGCATAGGGCACTTCGGCCCAAACCTAAGGGGGATGAGCCCCCCAGAGATGTTATTATCAAGATGTTACGCTTTCAAGAACGGGAGGAGATACTTGCAGCAGCCAGAAAGAATCCCACTTTTAAATATCAGGGGAACATCATCCAGTTTTTCCAGGATTTATGCCTAAGGACTTTACAAAGAAGAAGCTCCCTTAGACCGCTTACATCCCTGTTGAGGAAAAATCAAGTGCCATACAGATGGGGCTTCCCTTTTGCTCTACACATAACCTGGGAAAACAGGACATTTTCTATTAGGGACCCTCAGGAGATCCTAGAAACATGTCGTAGATTGAAGCTAGATCCCCCGGCTGACCTACAGCAGGAAACAACCTCTGATCATTCTACTCAGGGGGGAAAGCCTAGTCAGAAACAATGGTCCAAGATTCCGGAAAAGAAGCGAAAGACCTAAACACACTAGACCCTGCAGAAGGTTCAATTGTCTGAAGAGACAACTCTTTATTTTTGTACTTTTGACCCTTGTATCCCCTTCTCTGGGATCACAGCTCAGCTGATGCAGAGGAACTTGCCTGGACTTATTGGGACCTGTAAGATCATATACCAAGGGTCAGATAAGTATGATCACAATGAGCAAATGTTTTGATTTCTAGGTATTGCTTGTGACTGGATTTTGGGAATTGGAAGGGGGTGGAGGGTTGTCAGTCATTATGTGCCTCATCCAGAAGACCACCTATGCAATCGGGACAATTATGTTTGGTAATATGGACATTTCTTAATGTTGTGTGCAACTTTTCCCCCTGACAGGTTTCAAGCTGAGACAGGTCACCACAAGATTTGTTATTTGTCTCTCTTTGAAATATGTTTTCAAACCATAAATGCCATTGCAATTGCCATGTTTTGTTTTCTTTCTCTTTTAATTCTTGCCTATTCTCAAGATATTTACTGAGCCATAATGCTGAAGTGATGTTGTAATCTGCACTCAGGTATAATATGTGTTGGTTCCCGGATGGGAATGACATAATTTATGTTGTTATGTTTGAATTTCTATGTTTGACAGACCCTTCTGTCAGGACTGAAAGAGTTAACTGTGTTTAGCTTTAAGAATCTAATTTCTAAAGACAGGTTTTCTGGCCTCAGCTATTGTGTGCTATAATTACATTTAAGTAATAAACAGGCCATTGTTTAATCACCCTCAGAGAACAGACGCTAGGTGATAAGACAAGCCAAATGTGTTTAAGTTGTTATCTGCCTAAGTAAAGTATTTAAGTAATATAATTCTATTGTATCATGTCAAGGGCGCTTCTCCCTTTTATCTAATGTACAACATTCTTTCAACCCCCATCTGAGGGGGGGTCAAAAACCTGTATAAATCTGTGTGCTGCCTTCAAATAAAGTTGTCATTCTGTTTTAAACCTGAAACTGGCTGGGTTGTGAATTGCTGATTGTCTATGCAGGACATTGTTCATCTTGGGTTAACCCTTGGTACACAGTTGGTACCGTAACATTGGTGGCAAGCGACGGGAGAATCCTTATCGCCCAGAAGAGCAACTACACAAGCCAGTAACCTCAGGAAGAGGGGGATTATTACAATACTGACTAAGATGGAAAGAGTACCAGGGACAGAAGGAACCAATGGGCCCAGCATATCAGACAGAACCCCTGAAGAAGCAAGCTTTGATCGGGCGGTTAAAATAAGACTGGCATATTATGGCCCCAACCCATCTGCCGAAATTATCGACCGGGTCATAGCAGCTGTGGAGGCCAACCTACTTCGCCAAAGCGGCGCTGCAGCAGCCCAAGTCACAGCAACCCCAGTGGAAAAGGGAAAAGTAAATTTTGCAGCTTTTAAAAACTTCCTGGAAACAGAAGGAGAGATTGATGGGTACCTTGCAGATTTTGAGAGGCAATGTGCACTACACAAGGTACCCGCAGAGGACTGGGTCACGATATTATCCGGAAAATTATCCGGCCGGGCCAGTGAGGCTTTTCGGGCCATTCCAGATGAGGAAGTCGGGGATTATAATACTGTAAAAGAGGCTCTGCTCTCCAGGTATGCGGTTACACCGGAGGCATACCGGAGGCGGTTCAGAGACACTGTTAAATTGGCTGGTGATTCCTACCTTGAGTGGGCATGTAAGGTGCACCGCACAGCAGCTCACTGGATAGCGGGGTGCCAAGCCGTATCTGGGGAAGAGGTGCTGCAGCTATTCCTGTTGGAACATTGCTTCGACAAGTTACCCGCAGGAGTTCGAGAGTGGGTTCGGGACCGTAAACCCTCCACCCTGCATGAAGCGGCTCGCTTGGCAGATGAGTATACGGATGCCCGCAAACTGGACACTGCTACCACTAAGCCCCCTGCCAGAGTGGAGTACAGACCCCCAGTCACCCCAGCACCTGCCAGTTACCAACCCCCAGCACACCGCTATACCACACGGTCTCGGGCCACGAACTACCCTCAGAGAGCCTGGTTCAATTCGCGGGGCTACTCACAACCTATTCGGTGCTTTGGATGTAAGCAACTAGGGCACAAAAGACCAGAGTGTCCCCTAAACGCAGCGAACCAAGCACAGTCCTGGAGAAGACCCGCTAGCGGAATCCCACGTAATCCTCAGCCTGCGGCCCGCTACGTAGAGGCGCAAGAATGCTGGGGCATCCTACATGAGGCAGACCTTGTGCAAGCTGCCCACCGGAATAACCGGCAACTGGTTAAAGTGAATGGGAAGGAGGTCAGTGGTCTACGGGATACTGGTGCTACCATGACCTTGCTTCGAAAGAACTTGGTGTCTGAGAAACAGCACACAGGAGACACTGTGGCTGTGAGGGTAGCAGGGGGCACTGTGTTCCGCCTGCCTGTTGCCAGGGTGCATTTGGATTGGGGAGGGGGCGCTAGACCTGTGAATGTGGGGGTCATGAAGGATTTACCAGCTGATGTTCTCCTTGGAAATACCTTGGTCCCCCTTGTTTCTGCCTATGCTCCCATGGGTCCCGCTGATGTTAACCCTGTGACTACCCGTGCTCAGATCCGTGCAGCAGAGACTGACCCCCCTGCTGCTAAGCCCCAGGACGCTGAGCTCAGTAAATCTCTATCCGCTATTGATATGTGGGAGTCACGTTACAATGCGCTGATGAAGGAGAAGAGTCACGTAGAGGATAAAATGGTCACGTTAAATAATCATGTAACAGTGCTAGCGGGAGAGAAGAGGAGTGCAGAGGAAAAAGCACGTTTAGAACAGGAATCTCTGCTAGACAAGCTGCACCGACAGACTGCAGAGAACACCAGCTTGAGAGTGGAACATGAAACATTAAGGACAAACTTAGTGACACTGGAGGAGAAGCTGACGCTGGCTCATAGGGAGGTGCAGCAACTCAAGGGCACCCTATGTCAGTATGAAGGGATTGTGGATACCTATAAAGAGCAGGTACAAAAACCACGTAAAGAAGCCGATGATATTTTGAAGGACTGTTTAGCCCTAGTCGGGGCACTGAAGAGGTTGAACCCTTATTTATACAGACAGGGATTCTCTCTCATAACGGGAATACAGATGGATTGTCCCAGCAAACTGACATGCCTACCACCTCCTAGTCCGGTCATCCCCAGGTTGACCCGCAAAAGGGTCAAGCCGGGTCTGCCGGAGTGTTCCACAAGGGGGGAGCTATGTGACAGACCCTTCTGTCAGGACTGAAAGAGTTAACTGTGTTTAGCTTTAAGAATCTAATTTCTAAAGACAGGTTTTCTGGCCTCAGCTATTGTGTGCTATAATTACATTTAAGTAATAAACAGGCCATTGTTTAATCACTCTCAGAGAACAGACGCTAGGTGATAAGACAAGCCAAATGTGTTTAAGTTGTTATCTGCCTAAGTAAAGTATTTAAGTAATATAATTCTATTGTATCATGTCAAGGGCGCTTCTCCCTTTTATCTAATGTACAACATTCTTTCAACCCCCATCTGAGGGGGGGTCAAAAACCTGTATAAATCTGTGTGCTGCCTTCAAATAAAGTTGTCATTCTGTTTTAAACCTGAAACTGGCTGGGTTGTGAATTGCTGATTGTCTATGCAGGACATTGTTCATCTGGGGTTAACCCTTGGTACACAGTTGGTACCGTAACACTATGTTATTTAATTTTTACTCTTTTTTGGTTAAACCAGGTGATTCCTAAAAGGTTTGAAGGAAGGAATTTGAGGAAGTATTGTAACATGAGGGTAATTCAGGTACTAGAGAATAATGGTAGAAAGGGGGTCCTTTGGGACTCAGACAGATTTGATGAGACAAATTACATAGGGAGGATGGGGGGGGGGGGAAGCGAAAAAGATTACTGATGACACATAATATAAAACTAATCTCTCATAATGTCAGAGGACTAAACACAGATACTAAAAGACGCACAGCCATGACACAATATCTGAAGTCTAATGCAAACATTATATTTCTTCAGGAAACGCACTTTCTGTCCCAGACGATCCCAAGATATTGGACTCAAAAGTTTTCACAACATTTCCACTCAACGACAGACTCAGAAAAAAGGGGGGTGACGATTCTACTACATAACTCTTTGGACTTTATAATGGATAGTGAAATTAGGGATACTGAAGGTAGGTTTGTGATAGTGAGAGGCACTATTCAGAACACTAAAGTTACTCTTTGCAATGTGTATGCACCCAATGAGACACAGAATGCCTTCTTTGAAACAATTTCGCAACATCTCACCCAGTGGTCACAGGATAGAATAATCTTGGGAGGGGATTTCAATGTCACTATGACCTCTTTCTCGGAGGGGGACACTAAGGGGCTATCGAGTAAACAACACCGTCACAATGCAATAGTTAAGTCAATTAGGGAGTCGATGGGAGCACATAATCTTATAGACTCATGGGAGGCGGTGGGCAATTCCAAACATGAATATGCATACTACTCACCGGCACACAATTCTTACTCCACCTTAGATTATATTTTCGTGAGTCAAATACTGACCCCTAATCTGATTACATCAAGTACGCAGTCATGCGTGTGGTCTGACCATTCACTAGTAATTTTAGAGCTAGCAGGGATTTTAAATTTCTTAAGACCAAGATCATGGACGTATAACCCAACGCTCCTTAAAAACCCAGCAATATTGGAGAGAATAAAGATAGCACTAGGAGAATATTGGCAAGTAAATGCGGGGACTACAAGTAACCCAATAATGATTTGGACCCCTCACAAACCGGTGTTGAGGGGATTGCTTATTAAAGAGAAATCGATGGTGGTGAGACACTCAACACATTTAGTGAACACACTTCAGAGAGAGGTAGAGACACTGGAGCGGGAACATAGACGAACCCTTTCCTCGGGAGTATATAGATCTCTTCAGACTAAACGTAAAGAATTGGCCACAATCTTAAATGAGAATTCTGTCCGTGCTGCACTGCGGCTGAAGGCACACTATTATGTGTATGCAAACAAGCCAGATAAATATCTGGCATATAAATTAAGGGAGAGAACCAAACTCTTTGCAATACCTTCTATACACACACGGGGGGGGACTCCCACTTCAAATCCCCAAGAGATAGCCGAAACCTTTGCTCAATATTATGAGAATTTCTACGATGGGAAGAAGGTGGCTGGGGGGGATCTAGATCGGCAGACAAACAACCTCCTGGGACAGGCTAGATTACCACAGATTCAAGACTCGGATCTGGCCACTCTAAATGCAGAGATTACGGCTATGGAAATACTGACAGTAATTAGGGACCTCAAAACGGGAAAAGCGCCAGGACCAGACGGACTAACAGGGGAATATTATAAATTATTTAGAAGAGAGCTGCTACCCCATATGTTGACCTTCTGTAATGGTATACTAGCGGGGAGGGAACTACCTCGGGATATGTTAAGAGCCAAGATAGTGGTGATACCTAAAATAGGGAAAAACCCAAAACACTGCCAAAATTACAGGCCCATTTCCCTGATTAATACAGATCTCAAAATTTTCACAAAAATTATAGCTAACAGACTTAAATCAATTCTACCAGCATTAATCCACAAAGACCAAGTGGGGTTCATTAAAGATAGGGAAGCCCCGGACAATGTGAGGAGAATTCTAACCCTAGTAGATTATCTAAAGCAGACTAAGACTCCATCACTACTTTTATCACTCGACGCGGAAAAGGCGTTTGATAGGGTAGACTGGACCTTTATGTTTAAAGTGTTAGAAAACATGGGTTTTAAAGGAGCATTTATAAAGGCACTTACAACCATATACTCAAGACCGACGGCAGTGGTGGGAGCAGCAGGGTATATTTCAAGACCCATTGATATTTTAAACGGAACCCGCCAAGGGTGCCCACTCTCGCCACTCCTGTTTGCCATTAGTATAGAACCACTTGCAGCGCTTATTAGGCATTCGATGGATATATCAGGGGTGAGGGTGTCCAATGACGAATATAAATTGACACTATTTGCAGATGACGTTTTGCTGACATTGACCAAGCCTCTGATCTCTCTACCTAATCTATATGACATCTTGGGAAAATTTTCAGACATTTCGGGCTATAAGGTTAATATAGATAAATGCGAAGCCTTACCCATTTGTCTTCCATCACATACCCAAAAGTCGATTGAGCTAAACTTTAATCTCACATGGGCAAAAACCCACATTACCTATTTGGGAGTCAAGATTAATAGTGCATTCTCTGAATTGTATAGACTGAATTATGTCCCTATTTATAAAGCCATTAGGAGAGACCTAAACAATTGGAAAAAGGAGAGATTTTCGTGGTATGGGAGACTTTCGGCTATTAAAATGAATGTCCTACCCAGGATTTTGTACCTTTTCAGAGCTCTGCCGGTTGGGGTCCCCCTGGCCGATCTAAATGCCCTACAAACTGATTTATTTCGATTTCTAAGGGGGGATGGGAAAGCGAGAATAGCGGCACAACTGTTAAAACAGCATAGACAGATAGGGGGAGTGGGAGTCCCGAACCTTGTGGATTACTATCATGCCTCCAGGCTGGCACAATCCGTCATCATGGAGAAAAACTTTCAGGGGGTTCTCTGGCCAAAAATTGAAGCAGATATTGAAGGCAGCGACAATCCGGCAGATATAGTATGGGATCCCTTATGGAATACCAAAAAACTTGCATATAGGTCACCGGTAACACATGAATCTTTACACATCTGGCATAAGATAACCAGACAGATGGACTTATTTAACCCTCACTCTCTATTGATACCCTTAAAACTTTTACTGCCAGTCAAACTTAGAAAAGCAGTGGGAAAATGGGAAAATAAGGGCCTCTATAGGGTCGCAGATTTTCTAGATGGGGAACTAATATCTACCTTTAATCAGATCAGAGATAAGATCCAACCACACACATTGAACTGGTTTCTCTACTTACAGATTTCATCAGCTATCTCAAAACACATGACTGACAGACTAAAGCAACCCTTGACTTCTATGGAAAAGATATGCAGCACACAAGCCAGAGGGAAACACATGATTTCTCAGATATACTTGATATTGCAAAGAAAGAAGGCCATCCTTAAGACTCCTTTAATGGAGAGGTGGGAAAGAGAGGTAGAGGAGGTGAAAGAACAGAAGACATGGGAAAAGATCCTGTCAGAAGCGGGGAAGGGCATGCTTAGTGCAGACATGAAGGAAAACTGTTTGAAGGTGGCCTTTCGTTGGTATCTTACGCCAGAAAGGACGGCTCACATTCAATCCATAAATAGTGCTTTCTGCTATAGAGGTTGTGGGAGGAGAGGGACGTACAGACATATTTGGTGGGACTGCCCAAAGGTCCGACCATTATGGGATAGGCTCTCGAGGCTGCTCAGTGACACATTAGATGAAAACATTGAACTAGAGGATAACTCAGGCAATTTTACATGAGAGGGTGGGCTCGCTGAATTCAGCGATCAACACTTTTATTAGGACTCTTTGTACTTGCTTACGCATTTGTATAGCCAGACATTGGAAGGTGGGAGCACCGAGATGGACAGAAGTTTTAGATAAAATAAAAGATATATATACAATGTCAGAATTAGCAGCTTGGGCGCAAGGGAACACTGAACAGTTTAAAAAAATATGGTTCTATTGGATTCTGAAAGGCTGCGCTCGACCACACACCACTCAGGACAGAGATGAATGAGAGTAATCACGACAGTAGGGGAGATAAGATATTTGTAGAGGAAATTCGAAGTTAGGGGACAGACCGGGTCTGGAGATACCTGACTTGCCTGACTGAGGTCACAATATGTTGATAGTCATTTTTCTTTTTCTTCAACAGAAATATTATTTGAGAGATGTCTAGAGAGCATGGAATCACCTGGAGGGAGGGAGGGATGGGAGGTTGGGGGAGTTAAGTTTGTTATTTTTAATGTATTGTTAATAATCTGCTCATGTTAAGGGGAAGGTGACTCTACTCAAAGTAGACCAGTTTTGAGGTGAAAGTAATACTTGATATATGTGCAGAGAAAACACAAGGTGGTAGGTGGGACATATGTGTATACAATGAGTCATCTTCACCCGGTACTAGTGCTTTGTATCTTGTGTTTCAAAAATTCAATAAAAAACATTTCAACTAAATTTAAGCTTGAACACCTCCGTCTGTTGCTTCGGGAGGTCTTAGCGACTCTGGATGATTGTGATCCTATTATGATACCACCAGAGAAATTGTGTAAGATGGACAAATACCTAGAAGTGCCTACTTATACTGATGTTTTTCCGGTTCCTAAAAGAATTTCGGAAATTATAAAGAAGGAATGGGATAGACCAGGTATACCATTTTCTCCACCTCCTACTTTTAAGAAAATGTTTCCCATATCGGACACCATTCGGGACTTGTGGTAAACGGTCCCTAAGGTGGAGGGAGCTATATCTACTCTAGCTAAGCGTACGACTATACCCATTGAGGACAGTTGTGCTTTCTAAGACCCTATAGATAAAAAATTAGAGGGTCTCCTAAAGAAATTGTTTATTAATCAGGGTTTTATTTTACAACCTACTGCTTGCATTGTTCCAGTAACTACTGCAGCAGCTTTTTGGTTTGAAGCTCTGGAAGAGTCCCTGAAGGTTGAGACTCCGTTAGATGACATTTTGGATAGAATTAAGGCTCTCAAGTTATCTAATTCTTTTATTACTGATGCCGGTTTTCAAATTGCTACATTAGCAGCGAAAAATGCAGGATTTGCTATTTTAGCGCGTAGAGCGTTGTAGCTCAAATCTTGGTCTGCTGATGTGTCATCAAAACATAAGCTTTTAGCTATTCCCTTTAAAGGTAAGACCCTTTTCGAGCCAGAATTGAAGGAAAGCATTTCTGACATCACAGGAGGTAAAGGCCATGCCCTACCTCAGGATAAGTCTGTTAAGATGAGGGGTAAACAGAATAATTTTCGTTCCTTTCGGAATTTTAAGAGAGGACCTTCTACTTTCTCTTCCTCCACAAAGCAGGAAGGGAATTTTACCCAATCTAAGTCAGTCTGGAGACCTAACCAAAATTGGAATAAAGGTAAACAATCTAAGAAGCCCGCTGCTGCTACTACTAAGACAGCATGAAGGGGTGGCCCCCGATCCGGGACCGGATCTAGTAAGGGGCAGACTCTCTTTCTTTGTCCAGGCTTGGGCAAGAGATGTTGAGGACCCCTGGGCACTAGAAATAGTGACCCACGGTTATCAGTTGGATTTCAAGGATCTTCTCCCAAGAGGGAGGTTTCTTCTTTCAAGATTATCTGCAGACCATATAAAAAGAGAGGCATTCTTACGCTGTGTAAAAGACCTTGTTACCATTGGAGTAATTTGTCCAGTTCCAAAATCAGAACAGGGACAGGGTTTTTACTCAAATCTATTTGTGGTTCCCAAAAAAGAGGGCACTTTCAGGCCCATCTTAGACCTCAAGTGTCTAAACAAATTTCTCAAAGTCCCATCGTTCAAGATGGAGACTATACAATTTTACCAATGATCCAGGAGGGTCAATATATGACTACCGTGGACTTGAAGGATGCTTACCTTCATATTCCTATCCACAAGGATCATCATCAGTTTCTAAGGTTTTCCTTTCTGGACAAACATTTTCAGTTTGTGTCTCTTCCCTTTGGGTTGGCCACAGCACCCAGAATCTTCACAAAGGTTCTAGGGTCTCTTTTGGCGGTTCTCAGACCGCGAGGCATAGCAGTGGCGCCATATCTGGATGATATTCTAATTCAGGTGTCAACATATCAACTGACAGAATCTCACACGGACATAGTGTTGTCTTTCCTGAGAACTCACGGTTGGAAGGTTAACATAGAGAAGAGTTCACTAGTTCCACAGACAAGGGTTCCTTTCTTGGGAACTCTGATAGACTCGGTAGCCATGAAAATATTTCTGACAGAGGTCAGAAAATCAAAGATTCTAAATACTTGCCGAGCACTTCAGTCCATTCCTCGGCCATCAGTAACTCAGTGTATGGAGGTAATTGGATTAATGGTAGCGGCAATGGACATCATTCCGTTTGCTCACTTTCATCTCAGACCACTGCAACTGTGCATGCTCGGACAGTGGAATGGGGATTATGCGGATTTATCTCCTCAGATAAATCTGGATCAAGAGACCAGAAACTCTCTTCTTTGGTGGTTGTCGCCGGATCATCTGTCCAAGGGGACTTTTTTCCACAGACCCTCGTGGGTGATAGTGACAATGGATGCCAGCCTTCTGGGCTGGGGTGCAGTCTGGAACTCTCTGAAGGCTCACGGTGTTTGGACTCAGGTGGAGTCTCTACTTCCAATCAATATTCTGGATCTGAGAGCAATATTCAATGCGCTTCAGGCGTGGCCTCGGTGGCTTCGGCCAGATTAATCAGATTCCAGTCGGACAACATCACGACTGTGGCATATATCAATCATCAGTGGGGAACAAGGAGTTCCTTAGCGATGATAGAAGTATCCAAGATAATCTGTTGGGCAGAGGCCCACTCTTGTCATCTGTCAGCGATCTACATCCCAGGAGTAGAGAACTGGGAAGCGGATTTTCTAAGTCGACAGACTTTTCATCCGGGGGTGTGGGAACTTCACCCGTAGGTATTTGTCTCATTGATTCTCAGATGGGGCAGACCAGAATAGGATCTGATGGCATCTCGACAGAATGCCAAGCTTCCAAGATACGGATCCCGGTCAAGGGATCCTCAGGCCGAACTGATAGATGCCATGGCCAGTGCCTTGGTTGTTCAGCCTAGCTTATGTGTTTCCACCGTTTCCTCTCCTCCCACACGTGATTGCTCGAATCAAACAGGAGAGAGCTTCAGTGATCCTGATAGCGCCTGCGTGGCCACGCAGGACTTGGTATGCGGATCTAGTGGACATGTCCTCTCTGCCGTCGTGGAAACTTCCATTGAGACCTCGTTCAAGGTCCTTTCCAACATCCAAATCTAATTTCTCTGCAGCTGACTGCGTGGAGGTGGAACGTTTAATTTTATCGAAGCGAGGATTCTCTGATTCGGTCATCAATACTTTGATACAGGCTAGAAAGCCTGTCACTAGAAAAATCTATCATAAGAAATGGCGTAAATATCTTTATCGGTGTGAAACCAGGGTTACTCATGGAGTAAAGTTAGGATTCCTAGAATTTTGTTTTTTCTCCAAGAAGGTTCGGAGAAAGGGTAAACAGCAAGTTCCTTATAGGGACAAATTTCAGCTTTGTCTATTCTGTTTCACAAACGTTTGGCAGATGTGCCAGATGTTCAGTCTTTTTCTCAGGCTCTATCTAGAATTAAGCCTGTATTTAGATCCATTACTCCTCCCTGGAGTTTGAATTTAGTTCTTCGAGTTCTTCAAGGGGTTCAGGGGTTCCGTTTGTTAATTTCTGAGCTTTCAGCGCTACAGTGTGATTCTCCTTATCTCATTTTTCATTCTGATAAGGTGGTGTTACGTACCAAACCTGGATTCCTTCCTAAGGTTGTTTCAAATAAGAATTTTAATCAGGAAATTGTTGTTCCTTCCTTGTGTCCTAACCCTTCTTCTAAGAAGGAGCATATGTTGCATAATTTGGATGTGGTTCGTGCCTTAAAGTTTTACTTACAGGCAACTAAGGATTTCCGTCAATCATCTTCATTATTCATTGTTTATTCTGGAAAGTGTAGGGGTCAGAAAGCTACGGCTACCTCTTTCTTTTTGGCTGAGAAGTATCATCCGCCTGGCATATGAGACTGCTGGACAGCAGCCTCCTGAAAGAATTACGGCTCATTCTACTAGGGCTGTGGCTTCCACATGGGCCTTTGAAACGATGAATCTGTTGAACAGATTTGTAAGGCTGCGACTTGGTCGTCCCTTCACACATTTTCCAAATTTGATACTTTTGCTTTTTCTGAGGTTATTTTTGGGAGAAAGGTTCTTCAAGCAGTGGTGCCTTCTGTTTAGGTTCCTGTCTTGTCCCTCCCTTTCATCTGTGTCCTTTTAATTTATTTTACGATATGACGAGTCCACGGCCCACCCTGTTCTTTTTAAGACAGTTTTTCTTTATATTTTTTGTAAACTTCAGTCACCTTTGCACCTTTTAGCCTTTCCTTTTTCTCTTCCTATACCTTCGGCCGAATGACTGAGGGTGGAGGGGAAGGGGAGGGGCTATATATACAGCTCTGCTGTGGTGCTCTTTGCCACTTCCTGTTAGCAGGAGGTTAATATCCCACAAGTAAGGATGAAATCCGTGGACTCGTCATATCGTAAAAGAAATTAATTTATCAGGTAAGCATAAATTTACTTTTTCTTTTCTTTCATGTAATTGGCAAGAGTCCATGAGCTAGTGACGTATGGGATATACAATCCTACCAGGAGGGGCAAAGTTTTCCAAACCTCAAAATGCCTATAAATACACCCCTCACCACACCCACAATTCAGTTTTACAAACTTTGCCTCCTATGGAGGTGGTGACATAAGTTTGTGCTAGAATTCTACGTTGATATGCGCTTCTCAGCTTTTTGAAGCCCGGTTCCTCTCAGAGTGCAGTGAATGACAGAGTGATGTGAAGGGAGTATTACCTATTGAATACAATGGTCATCCTAACGGGGATCTATTTCATAGGTTCTCTGTTATCGGTCGTAGAGATTCATCTCCTACCTCCCTTTTCAGATCGACGATATACTCTTATATACCATTACCTCTGCTGATTCTCGTTTCAGTACTGGTTTGGCTATCTACTTTATGTAGATGAGTGTCTTTTGGTAAGTATGTTTCTTTTATTTAAGACACTCTTAAGCTATGGTTTGGCACTTTATGTTTAAAGTTCTAAATATATGTTTTTACTTATATTTGCCATGATTCAGGTTTATCAGTATATTTCCTTTTTGCAGACTGTCAGTTTCATATTTGGGAAATGCATTTAAAAAAAAAAAAATTCTTACCTGAAGCTTTTCAAAATTGTCTAAAATTGCGGGCTGTATTAGGCTCGCGAGAGTGCAAAATGCTATAATTTATTGCGTCATTCTTGGCGCGAGACTTTTTTGGCGTGAGAATTACGTTTGTTGACGTAATTTCGTCATTTCCGGCGTCTTAGTTGGCGCAGAGTTTTTTTTAAAAGGTTGCGTCATCTATGACGCTCGTGTTTGTTGCAGACGTTTTTGGCGCCAAAAAATATTTTGTCAGTTGTGGGCGTCATACTTGGCGCCAAACTTTTTGACATTATTTAAGACTTCATTTCGTTTTGCTTCTGGTTGCCAGAGGCCTATTTTGTTTGCATTTCTTTCCCATTCCTGAAACTGTCATATAAGGAAATTTATATTTTGCTTTATATGTTGTTTTTTCTATTACATTTGCAAGATGTCTCAAAACTGTTCCTGTTTCGGAAAACACTGTTGGATTCCTGCTGACTGATATCAGTCCTACCAAAGCTAAGTTCATTTTAATGTTATGAATTTTATCTTTAGCTTTGGTTTGTAATACGTTATCATGATAAACTTTTACATGCAGAGAAAATGTTCATCAGTATTAATGTATTGTCTATTGCTATTCTTTTAACATTTAATGTACAAGATATTCCTGGGAATTTATAAGAATATTTTTCTGATTCTATTCTGAAGGCTTTGTCTGCCATTCCGCCTTCTAATAAAATGTAAAGGTCTTTTTTAAACTTTTCATTTAGTTGATAAATTTTCAAATGACCGACAACATACTGTATTATCCTTCTCTGATGAGGATTTATCTGATTCAGAATATCCTTCCTCAGATATTGACACTAACAAATCTACTTTTTTATTTTAATGGAGTACATTTGTTCTTTGTTGAAAAAGTGTTGATTATATTGGATATTGAGGAGACTAGTCCTTTTTGATTTTATGGCTAGTTAACATTTAGATTCTGTTTATTATCCTCCTGTGGTTGCTTTAGAGTTTTTTTTTCCAGTTCCTAATACTAGTACTTCTTTTATTCCTTCTTTAAGGTTTTTAAAATTGTATCCTCCAGTTAGTTTGGAGTTTTGGGAAAGATCTCAAAGTTAATGGGGTTATCTCTACTCTTGCAAACGTACTACTATTCCTATGAAATGGTATCTATTTTAAAGATCCTTTAGATGGGCAACTTGTATCTTATCTAAGGAAAATTTATTTATTTTCAGGTCCTTTTCTTAGGCCTGCAATTTCTTTGGCTTATGTTGCAGATGTTTCCTTTTTTTTTGGTTGGAAACTTTAGCGCAACAAGTTTCGGATTATGATTTGTTTAGCATTTGTTTCAACATGCTAATAATTTCATTTGTGATGCCATGTTTTTGATATTATCAAAATTGAGGTTAAATCTATGTCTTTAGCTATTTTAGCTAGAAGAATTTTGTGTCTTAAATTTTGGAATGCTGATTTGATTTCTAAATCCAGATTTCAATTTCTTTCCTTCCAAGGTAATAAATGATTTGGTTCACAGTTGGATTCAATACTTTCAACTGTTACTGTGGGGAAGGGAGTTTTTTTTGCCTCAAGATTAAGTTCTAAGGGTAAATCGTAAGCTTATAACCATTTTTTGTTCTTAATAAGGAACAGAAACCCAACTCTTCCCCAAGTAATATGTTTCTAATTGGAAGCTTTCTTCAAAATGGAATGAATTCATTAATTTAAGAGATAAAAGCCAGCCCCCAAATTCGCATGAAGGTGCGGCCCTTATTTCAGCTTAGCTGGTAGGGGGCAGGTTAAGATTTTTCTAAAGTTGTTTGGTTCAATTCGGTCCAAACTCCTTAGTTTCAGAATATTGTTTCTCAGGGGTACTGAATAGGATGCAGAGTAAGTCCGCCTGTGAGAAGTCTTTTTCTCTCTCACATATTCCAGCAATCCCAGTAAAGGCTCAGGCTTTCCTGAAGTATGTTTCAGACCTGGAGTTATCTGGGTTATTCATACCAGTTCCGTTTCAGAAACGGGGTCTGGGGTTTTATTCTAAACTATTCAAAGAAAGAAAATCTTTTGTAAGAGTACCATCTTTCAGAATGGTGATTTTAAGGTCTATTCTGCCTTTGTTCAGCAAGGGCATTATTTGCCTACAATAGACTTACAGGATGCATATCTTCATATTCCGTTTCATTCAGATTATCTTCATTTTCTGAGATTCTCTTTTTTAGACAAGCATTACCATTTTGTTGCTGGCCTAGCAACAGCTCTAGGAATCTTTTCAAAGGTTCTCGTTGTTTCCTTTTTTGGACAATATCTTGGTACTTGCTCAGTCTTTTCGTTCTGCAGAATCTCATATGATTCAACTTCTGTTGTTCCTTCAAAGACACGATTGGAGGTTCATTTTATTAAGAAAGTTTCTTGATTCCTCAGACAAGGGTCACCTTTTTTAGGTTTCCAGATAGATTGTGTCAATGTCTTTGTCTCTAACAGACGAGACAATTTTTATTGGGTTCAGCTTGTTGGAACCTTCAGTCTCTATTATTTCCTTCAGTAGCTATTTGCATGGAAGTTTTAGGTCTCATGACTGCAGCATCGGACTCGTTTCCCTTTGCTCGTTTTTCATATGAGACCTCTTCAGTTTTTTATGCTGAATTTATGGTGCAGGGATTATTCTAGGATATCACATTTAATATCCTTGAATCTCAATATTCAACTATCTCTGACTTGGTGGTTAGATCACCATCGTATAGTTCTATGGGTCTCTTTGGTTCATCCATCCTGGACCGTGATCACACCAGATGTGAGTTTTTTTTAGGTTGGGAAGCTGTCTGGGAATCGCTGACAGCATAAGGGGTTTGGAAATCTCAAGAGGCGAGATTACCAATCAATATTTTTTAACTCTGTGCGATTCTCAGAGCTTTTCAGTTTTGGCTTCTATTATTGGTTTTCAGACAGACAATGTCACAACTGTGGCGTATGTCAATCATCAGGGTGGGACTCACAGTCCTCAGACTATGAAAGAAGTATCTCGGATACTTGCTTGGGCAGAATCCAGCTCCTGTCTAATTTCTGCGGTTCATATCTCAGATATAGACAATTGGGAAACGGATTATCTCAGTCGTCAGACCTTACATCCAGGAGAGGGGTCTCTTCACCCAGATGTGTTTTTTCAAATTGTTCAGATGTAGGGGCTTCCAGAAATAGTTCTGATGGCATCTCATCTAAACAAGGAACTTCCCAGGTACCTATCTAGGTCCAGGGATCCTCAGGCGGATACAGTGGATACATTGACACTGCCTTGGAGTTTTCAACCTGTCTATATTTTTTCGCCTCTAGTTCTTCTTCCAAGAGTGATTTTCAAAATCATCATGGAGCAATCGTGTGTGCTGCTGGTGGCTCCAGCATGGCCGTACAGGTTTTGGTATGTGGATCTTGTTCGGATGTCCAGTTGCCAACCTTGGCCACTTCCATTTAGGCCAGACCTTATATCTCAAGGTATGGAAATTGAACGCTTAGTGCTTAGTCATAGAGGTTTTTCTGACTCTGTGATTAATACTATGTTGCAGGCTCGTGAATCTGTTTCTAGAAGATCTATTATCGAGTTTGGAAAACTTACATTTCATGGTACTCTTCTCATAAATTCTCTTGGCATTCTTTTAGAATTCCTAGAATTTTTCAGTTTCTTCAGAATGGTTTCGATAAGGGTTTGTCTGCAAGTTCCTTGAAAGGACAAACTTCTGCTCTTGCTGTCCTAGTCCACAGGAAAGTTGCTAAACTTCCTGATATTCATTGTTTTGTACAGGCTTTGGTTTGTATCAAGCCTGTCATTGAATCAATCTCTCCTTCCTGGAGTTTTAATTTGGTTTTGAAGGCTTTACAGGCTCCTCCGTTTGAGCCTATGCATTCTCTGGACATTAAATTGCTTTCTTGGAAAGTGTTGTTTCTTTTGGCCATCTCTTCTGCTAGAAGAGTTTCTGATTTATCTTCTCTTTCTTGTGAGTCTCCTTTTCTGATTTTTCATCAGGATAAGGCGGTTTTTCGGACTTCATTTACATTTTTCCTTAAAGGGACAGTTTGCCCAAAAACTGTTTAATTTTTAAACACAATAGCAGGAGTAGTTGAGTATAGTGGTGCTGAACATTCTGTTTTAATCATGCTCTATATTTAGAAATATTTTTTTGAAATGTCTGTTTACAGTGTACTTTGCCTAAACCCCTTAGAAAATGTTCTGGCCGTGCGGCCAGTCTGCTGTTACTCCCCCTCAGTGCATTGGGCATGTGCTCTCCTCTCCTAAAGCTATTGTAAACAAGCTGCCTGATAGCTGTGCCTGATGACCTGAGCACACGCTATATTTCAATACATTGCATAGCTGTTTTTACTTGCTCAGATGCCGTGGCTTCCCTGCATTGCCTGCTAAAAATTCCTATGTGCATTGTGTAATAAAAGTCAGAGCTTGGACTGCAGACATCGGCTCTGTAAGATTGATGTGACTGGGACAGGCTATAGAACGGCAAGACAAGCAGATCACTTCAGCCAAACTTCTCACAGCGTGTAGTGAGCAGAGAACTACGTACTTGCAACAAAACAGATTCTAACAGCAGAAATACATACGCTGTCTGCACAAATACAGAGGTAAGAATTTCAGGTCTAATGATTTTTGTTGTTACAAGTACGTAGTTCTCCTGATATGCTCACTACACACTGTGAGAAGTTTAGCTGAAGTGATCTCTCTGCTTGTCTTGCCGTTCTATAGCCTGTCCCAGTCACATCAATCTTACAGAGTCAATGTCTGCAGTTAAAGCTCTGATGTTTATTGCACATAGAAATTTTTAAAGCTGATGTATGTTTAATGTTTTTAACAGGAATTAGATAGGATTTGTGCAGGCAAATTTCTAATGCTCATTTGACATAGGAATTTACATATAGCCTATGATTGGAGGGTGGGCATGCTAGACTAAAGCACAGCTCAGCCCTTTCCTGGGGGAGTGCCAGCACAGTTAATAATACTCACAGAAGCAGGAATAAAAAGCTAAAATTTGCTAAACATATTGTTAGCAAATTTAACTATATATGTCTAATTTCTTTAGTCACTGTGTTTCCTTTAGGGACATAGATTTGTGACTGCTGTGTACACTGGCCCTTTAAGTTGTGAATTCCATCAACATTAGTTGAGAAATTGTTGTCCCTTCTTTGTGTCCTAATACTAAGATTTCTCTGGAGAGATCTTTTTCATTCTTTGGATGTGGTAACAGCTTTCAAATATTATGTTGAATCTACTAAAGATTTCAGGAAGACTTTTAGTCTATTTGTTATCTTTTCTGGTTCTAGGAAAGGTCATTTCTTTGCAATTTTGGTTAAAGCTTTTGATTCATCATGCTTATTTGGAGTTGGTAATTCCCCGCCTCAGAGGATTACGGCTCATTCTACTAGGTCAGTTTCCACTTCCTGGGCTTTTAAGAATGAAGCTTCTGTTGATCAGATTTGCAAAGCAGCATCTTGGTCTTCTTTGCATACATTTACTAAATTCTACCATTTTGATGTGTTTTCTTCTTCAGAATCAGATTTTGGTAGAAAAGTTCTTCAGGCAGTTGTTTCAGTTTGATTCTTCTGCTTATAATTTCATTTTTTTTCATTATAAAGATTAAAACTTTTGATTTGGGTTGTGGATTAATTTTTTCAGCGGAATTGGCTGTCTTTATTTTTATCCCTCCCTCTCTAGTGACTCTTGCGTGGAGTTCCACATCTTGGGTATTTGCTATCCCATATGTCACTAGCTCATGGACTCTTGCCAATTACATGAAAGAAAACATAATTTATTTAATAATTTACCTGATAAATTCATTTCTTTCATATTGGCAAGAGTCCATGAGACCCATCCTTTTTATGGTGGTTATGATTTTTTGCATAAAGCACAATTATTCAAATTCCTTGTTGATGCTTTTTACTCCTTTCTTTATCACCCCACTTCTTGGCTATGTGTTAAACTGAATTGTGGGTGTGGTGAGGGGTGTATTTATAGGCATTTTGAGGTTTGGGAAACTTTGCCCCTCCTGGTAGGATTGTATATCCCATACGTCACTAGCTCATGGACTCTTGCCAATATGAAATAAATGAATTTATCAGGTAAATTCTTACATAAATTATGTTTTTGCCATTCTGGCTCGAAGAGCTTTATGGCTGAAATCTTGGTCTGCAGATGTGTCGTCCAAGTCTTAGCTTTTGCCTATTCCTTACAAGGGTAAGACCTTGTTTGGCCCAGCTTTGGCTGATATTATTTCTGAGATTACAGGAGGAAAGGGTCATTTCCTTTCTCAGGATAAGAAGTCTATGCAGAAGGGACATCAGAGTAAATTTCGTTCCTTTCGAAACTTCAAGGATAAACCTTCCTCTCCTTCTACAAAACAGGATCAATCCAAATTTTCCTGGAGACCCAACCAATCTTGGAATAAGGGAAAACAATCCAAGAAGCCTGCTAATGATTCAAAGTCAGCATGAAGGATCTGCTCCCGATCCGGGACCGGATCTTGTGGGGGGCAGACTTTCCTTTTTCGCTCAGGCTTGGGTTCGGGATGTTCAGGATCCTTGGGCGATAGACATCGTGTCCCAGGGATACAAACTAGAATTCAAGACCTTTCCCCCCAGGGGCAGATTTCTTCTCTCAAGATTATCTGTAGACCAGATAAAAAAAGAGGCGTTCTTACGTTGTGTTCGGGATCTATCAGAAATGGGAGTGATTGTTCCTGTTCCAGTACAGGAGCAGGGTCTGGGA
The DNA here is from genome assembly GCF_027579735.1 of Bombina bombina. NCBI lineage: Eukaryota > Metazoa > Chordata > Amphibia > Anura > Bombinatoridae > Bombina > Bombina bombina. The sequence goes on along the minus strand of NC_069502.1, from coordinate 1,210,374,586 downwards.
TTTTACTCCAATCTGTGGTTCCCAAGAAAGAGGGAACCTTCAGAACAATCTTGGATATCAAGAGTCTAAACAAATTCCTCAGAGTACCGTCCTTCAAAATGGAAACTATTCATTCCATTCTTCCCTTAGTTCAAGAGGGTCAATTTATGACAACAGTAGATTTAAAGGATGTGTACCTTCATGTTCCCATCCACAGGGATCATCACAAATTTCTGAGATTTGCTTTTCTCCACAAACACTTCCAGTTTGCTGCTCTTCCTTTCGGACTAGCTACAGCTCCCAGAAATTTTTCAAAGGTTCTGGGATCTCTGCTGGCAGTGCTCCGGTTACAGGGTATTGCAGTGGCGCCTTATCTGGACGACATTCTGGTTCAGGCCCAGTCTTTTCATCTATCAACTCCCACATGGAGATGCTTGTATCCTTCCTGCGCTCTCACGGTTGGAAGGTGAATCTGGAAAAGAGTTCCTTAATTCCATCTACAAGGGTAGTCTTTTTGGGAACCATAATAGATTCCGTTTTGATGATAATATTTCTGACGGAGGTCAGAAAATCCAAGATTTTCTAATCTTGTCTGTCTCTTCAGTCCTCTCCTCAGCCATCAGTGGCTCAATGTATGGAGGTAATCGGTCTCATGGTAGCCGCCATGGATATTATTCCTTTTGCTCGTTTCCATCTCAGACCTCTGCAGTTATGCATGCTCAGACAGTGGAACGGGGATTACGCGGATCTGTCTCTGCGAATTCATTTGGATCAAATGACAAGAGATTCTCTTCCTCTGCGGTTGTATCAGGATCATCTCTCCCAGGGAACCTTTTTTCGCAGACCTACCTGGGTGATAGTGACTACGGATGCCAGCCTCACAGGTTGGGGAGCAGTCTGGGGCCTTCTAAGAGCTCAGGGGACATGGACTCGGGAAGAATCTGTTCTACCCATAAACATTCTAGAGCTAAGAGCAATCTTCAATGCTCTTCTGGCCTGGCCTATGTTAGCTTCTGCCCGGTTTATCAGATTTCAGTCGAACAACATAACCTCAGTGGCTTACATCAACCATCAGGGTGGAGCTCAGAGTTCTTTGGCCATGAAAGAGGTGTCCAAGATGATTAAGTGGGCGGAGACCCACAACTGTTGTCTATCTGTGATTCACATTCCAGGAGTGAACAATTGGGAAGCGGATTTTCTGAGTAGACAGACCTTTCACCCGGGGGAATGGGAATTGTATCTGTAAGTATTTTCCAACTTGATTCTCAAATGGGGACAGCCGGATCTAGATCTCATGGCATCTTGTCAGAATGCCAAGCTCCTGAGGTATGGGCCGAGGTCCAGGGACCCTAAGGCGGTTCTAAAAGATGGATTGTAAAAAATGGAAATTACCACTGGCGCTTATAGAATAATAAGCTAGGAATTACACTACCAAAGTGTGACTTATCTAAGTATAATAGTGTAGAGAATTTTCTTGTGTAAATATGTCTCAAAATTAGGTGTAAAAAAAAAAAAATATATATATATATATATATATATATATATATATATATATATAGATAGAAAAATGTCTATAGACGTGTGTCAATGCTTTCAATAGTTGGGTCTGTGTAGGCAGACTGTATATCTGGTGTTCAAAAGATTCCTTTGGAAAAATAAGTAAAATAAATAAATAAGTCTGTATATACAGACAAAATAAACAATGTCCGTATGAGGTGCCCTTTCAATAAGGTAGTAGGTTAGATAGAAAGTGTCTGTGAATATAAACAATGTCCTTAAATAAATGGAAATAGATAAGTCTGTATTTACTGGTAATGTGTATCGTGTCCGTAAATAAAGAAGATAGATATTGTAGCTAAAAATTACTTAATTTATTAAACTTAATAAACTTTTAAGACATAAACTTATGGCATAAAATATTAAAATGTTGATCTCAAATGAATTATAACATGGGGAGGTCTCCCTGTAAGCAAATAGATATTTAGTAAATTGGCCTTCCAAAAGATCGATGATAAAAGTTTAAAACTTGATCAATATAGCCACTTGGTGTGTATGGCAGTCATATAAAGCAAACCGTAAGGTACCTTACAGATGTCCGTTGAGGATCGGGAATACTTCTTAGCCAATGTGTCACTTCTTTGAGCGTCCTTTTGTGTTGTGCTCTTTCGCGGCTTAATACAAAAAACAAGCCTCCGATGTTATTGGTAGTTGGAAGTCACACCTCTCTTTTGATAGGCTTTGAGGGTGCACGCTTTATGTTAAGCGTGTGGAAGTGTAGATGTTCTCTAACAAGATGTTAAATGTAGTTGTTAGGATTCTGCTTCGGTCCGTATGAGCAGAGAAACTTGCAATATAGGAAATCCGTTGTTATAATATTGAAGTTAGTATTCTTCAATTTTTAGCTGATCAGATCCTTGGTCCTCCTTATGGCTTTTTCTCCGAAATCATAGAAATTAAAGAGTCCACTTGAGGGGTTCTAAAAGATGCTCTGGCAGTTCCTTGGAATTTCAATCTTGCATACCTATTTCCTCTGTTTGCACCTTCCTCGGGTTATTGCTCAGATCAAGCAAGAGAGGGCGTTGGTGATTCTCATTGCTCTGGCGTAACCTCGCAGGATTTGGTATGCGGACCTAGTGGAGATGTCATCTCTCCCTCCTTGGAAACTTCCTCTAAGAAAGGACCTTCTACTTCAAGGGCTCTTCCTTCATCCAAATCTAGTTTCTCTGAAGCTGACTGCTTGGAGATTGAACGCTTAATTTTATCTAAGCGTGGTTTTTCAGCTCCTTGAAAGGTAAAATTTCTGCCTTATCTATTTTGTTACATAAACGTCTAGCAGAGGTACCAGATATTCAATCGTTCTGTCAGGACTTGGTCAGAATCAGGCCTGTGTTCAAACCTGTTACTCCTCCCTGGAGTCTTAATCTTGTTCTTAAGGTTCTTCAGCAGGCTCCTTTTGAACCTATGCATTCCTTAGATATTAAGTTGTTATCTTGGAAGGTTCTATTTCTTCTGCTCGCAGAGTCTCTGTACTCTCGGCTTTACAGCATGAGTCTCCCTATCTTATCTTTCACTCGGATAAGTTTCACTCGGATAAGGTTGTTTTAAATACTAAATTGGGTTTTCTTCCTAAAGTAGTTTCAGATCAGAACATTAATCAGGAGATTGTTGTTCCTTCTTTATGTCCTAATCCTCCTCATAAGGAACGTCTTCTGCACAACCTAGATGTGGATCGTATTCTAAAATTCTATTTACAGGCGACTAAGAATTTTCGTCAGTCTCTGCTCTATTTGTAGTTTTCTCTGAGAAACGTAAGGGGCAGAAAGCTACGGCTACTTCTCTTTCTTTGTGGCTGAAGAGTATAATTCGCTTCGCCTATGAGACTGCTGGACAGCAGCCTCCTGAGAAGGTTACGGCTCATTCTACGAGGGCTGTTTCCTCTTCCTGTGCATTCTAAAATGAAGCTTCTGTAGAACAGATTTGCAAGGCTGCAACTTGGTCCTCTCTACATACTTTTTCAAAATTCTATAAGTTTGATACTTTTGCCTCGGCTGAGACTTCCTTTGGGAGAAAGGTTCTTCAAGCAGTGGTGCCTTCTGTTTAGGTTCCCTGTCTTGTCCCTCCCTTATCATCTGTGTCCTCTAGCTTCGGTGTTGATTCCCAATAGTAATTAGATGATCCGTGGACTCATTGTGTCATTAGAAAGAAAACAAAATTTATGCTTACCTGATAAATGTATTTCTTTCTTGTCACGATGAGTCCACGGCCCGCCCTGTTTTTGATGACAGGATATTTTTTGTTATGTTATAAACCTCAGGCACCTCTGCACCTTGTTGCTTCCTTTCTCTCCTTTACTTCGGTCGAATGACTGGGGGTTGGACAGAAGGGAGGTAATATTTAACAGCTTTGCTGTGGTGCTCTTTGCCGCCTCCTGCTGGGCAGGAGTGATATTCCCAATAGTAATTAGATGATCTGTGGACTCATCGTGTCAAGAAAGAAAGAAAGAAATTTATCAGGTAAGCCTAAATTTCTTTTTTCACACCTCCAAATCGAGCTTAAAGGGACAGTAAAGTCAAAATTAAGCTTTCATGATTCAGATAGGACATGCAGTTTTAATCAACCTTCCAATTTACTTTTATCATCAAATTTTCTTTGTTCTCTTGGTATTCTATGTTGAAAGCTAAACTGTAGTATGCTCATATTTCCCTGCCTAGACCAGTGATGGCGAACCTTGGCACTCCAGATGTTTCAGAACTACATTTACCATGATGCTCAGCTGGACTAAAGATTCCTAAGCATCATGGGAAATGTAGTTTTGAAACATCTGGAGTGCCAAGGTTACCCATTACAGGCCTAGACAATGCAAGTTCATGTGTGTTTTTATATAGATAATGTGCTCACTCCTGTGACCTAGTAGTCAGCACTGATTGGCTAAAATGCAAATCTGTCAAGAGAATTGAAATAACGGGACAGTCTGCAGAGGCTTAGATACAAGGTGAACATAGAGGTAAAAAGTATATTAATTTAATAATGTTTTTCAAAACTGGGAAATGGGTAATAAAGGCATTAACTATCTTTTTAAACAATAAACATTCTGAAGTAGACTGTCCCTTTAAAGTGATGGTAAACTTTCTCCTTTGCATAAACAGATATATTTTAGATGGAGTTTAATTACTCTGTTTTCAAGAAGATTCACTAACTTTCTTTTTTAAGATACAACGAGTCCACGGATTTCATCCTTACTTGTGGGATTACGCCGCCTGGTCAGCAGGAGGAGGCAAAGAGCACCACAGCAGAGCTGTATATATATAGCTTCTCCCTTCCCTCCCACCCCAGTCATTCTCTTTGCCTGTGTTAGTGATAGGAAGAGGTAAACTGAGGTGTTAGTTATAGATTCTTCAATCAAGAGTTTCTTTCATGTAATTAACAAGAGTCCATGAGCTAGTGACGTATGGGATATACATTCCTACCAGGAGGGGCAAAGTTTCCCAAACCTTAAAATGCCTATAAATACACCCCTCACCACACCCACAAATCAGTTTTACAAACTTTGCCTCCAAGGGAGGTGGTGAAGTAAGTTTGTGCTAGATTCTACGTTGATATGCGCTCCGCAGCAAGTTGGAGCCCGGTTTTCCTCTCAGCGTGCAGTGAATGTCAGAGGGATGTGAGGAGAGTATTGCCTATTGAATGCAGTGATCTCCTTCTACGGGGTCTATTTCATAAGGTTCTCTGTTATCGGTCGTAGAGATTCATCTCTTACCTCCCTTTTCAGATCGACGATATACTCTTATATTTACCATTTCCTCTACTGATTCTCGTTTCAGTACTGGTTTGGCTTTCTACAAACATGTAGATGAGTGTCCTGGGGTAAGTAAGTCTTATTTTCTGTGACACTCTAAGCTATGGTTGGGCACTTTATTTATAAAGTTCTAAATATATGTATTCAAACATTTATTTGCCTTGACTCAGAATGTTCAACTTTCCTTATTTCCAGACAGTCAGTTTCATATTTGGGATTATGCTTTAATTATCATATTTTTCTTACCTCAAAAATTTGACTTTTTTTCCCTGTGGGCTGTTAGGCTCGCGGGGGCTGAAAATGCTTCATTTTATTGCGTCATTCTTGGCGCAGACTTTTTTGGCGCAAAAATTCATTTCCGTTTCCGGCGTCATACGTGTCGCCGGAAGTTGCGTCATTTTTTTGACGTTATTTTGCGCCAAAGATGTCGGCGTTCCGGATGTGGCGTCATTTTTGGCGCCAAAAGCATTTAGGCGCCAAATAATGTGGGCGTCTTATTTGGCGCCAAAAAATATGGGCGTCGCTTTTGTCTCCACATTATTTCAGTCTCATTTTTCATTTGCTTCTGGTTGCTAGAAGCTTGATGTTTGGCATTTTTTTCCCATTCCTGAAACTGTCTTATAAGGAATTTGATCTATTTTGCTTTATATGTTGTTTTTTCTCTTACATATTGCAAGATGTCTCACGTTGCATCTGAGCCAGAAGATACTACAGGAAAACCTCTGCCTGCTGGATCTACCAAAGCTAAGTGTATCTGCTGTAAACTTTTGGTAGCTATTCCTCCAGCTGTTGTTTGTATTAAATGTCATGACAAACTTGTTAATGCAGATAATATTTCCTTTAGTGATGTACCATTGCCTGTTGCAGTTCCCTCAACATCTAAGGTGCAGAATGTTCCTGATAACATAAGAGATTTTGTTTCTGAATCCATAAAGAAGGCTTTGTCTGTTATTTCTCCTTCTAGTAAACGTAAAAAGTCTTTTAAATCTTCTCTCTCTACAGATGAATTTTTAAATGAACACCATCATTCTGATTCTTTGGACTCTTCTGGTTCAGAGGATTCTGTCTCAGAGATTGATGCTGATAAATCTTCATATTTATTTAAGATGGAATTTATTCGCTCTTTACTTAAAGAAGTACTAATTGCTTTAGAAATAGAGGATTCTAGTCCTCTTGATACTAATTCTATACGTTTGGATAAGGTTTTTAAAGCTCCTGCGGTTATTCCGGAAGTCTTTCCTGTTCCTAATGCTATTTCTGCAGTAATTGCTAAGGAATGGGATAGATTGGGTAATTCATTTACTCCTTCTAAACGTTTTAAGCAATTATATCCTGTTCCGCCTGACAGATTAGAATTTTGGGACAAAATCCCTAAAGTTGATGGGGCTATTTCTACCCTTGCTAAACGCACTACCATTCCTACATCAGATGGTACCTCGTTTAAGGATCCTTTAGATAGAAAAATTGAATCTTTTCTAAGAAAAGCTTATCTATGTTCAGGTAATCTTCTTAGACCTGCTATATCATTGGCTGATGTTGCTGCAGCTTCAACTTTTTGGTTGGAAACTCTAGCGCAACAAGTAACAAATCGTGATTCTCATGATATTATTATTCTTCTCCAGCATGCTAATAATTTCATCTGTGATGCCATTTTTGATATTATTAGAGTTGATGTTAGATTTATGTCTCTGGCTATCTTAGCCAGAAGAGCTTTATGGCTTAAGACTTGGAATGCTGATATGGCTTCTAAATCAACTCTACTTTCCATTTCTTTCCAGGGAAACAAATTATTTGGTTCTCAGTTGGATTCTATTATTTCAACTGTTACTGGTGGGAAAGGAACTTTTTTACCACAGGATAAAAAGTCTAAAGGTAAAAACAGGGCTAACAATCGTTTTCGTTCCTTTCGTTTCAACAAAGAACAAAAGCCTGATCCTTCGTCCTCAGGAGCAGTTTCAGTTTGGAAACCATCTCCAGTCTGGAATAAATCCAAGCCTGCTAGAAAGGCAAAGCCTGCTTCTAAGTTCACATGAAGGTACGGCCCTCATTCCAGTTCAGCTGGTAGGGGGCAGGTTACGTTTTTTCAAAGAAATTTGGATCAGTTCTGTTCACAATCTTTGGATTCAGAACATTGTTTCAGAAGGGTACAGAATTGGTTTCAAGATGAGACCTCCTGCAAAGAGATTTTTTCTTTCCCATGTCCCAGTAAATCCAGTGAAAGCTCAAGCATTTCTGAATTGTGTTTCAGATCTAGAGTTGGCTGGAGTAATTATGCCAGTTCCAGTTCCGGAACAGGGGATGGGGTTTTATTCAAATCTCTTCATTGTACCAAAGAAGGAGAATTCCTTCAGACCAGTTCTGGATCTAAAATTATTGAATCGTTATGTAAGGATACCAACGTTCAAGATGGTAACTGTAAGGACTATATTGCCTTTTGTTCAGCAAGGGAATTATATGTCCACAATAGATTTACAGGATGCATATCTGCATATTCCGATTCATCCAGATCATTATCAGTTCCTGAGATTCTCTTTTCTAGACAAGCATTACCAATTTGTGGCTCTACCGTTTGGCCTTGCTACAGCTCCAAGAATTTTCACAAAGATTCTCGGTGCCCTTCTGTCTGTAATCAGAGAACAGGGTATTGTGGTATTTCCTTATTTGGACGATATCTTGGTACTTGCTCCGTCTTTACATTTAGCAGAGTCTCATACGAATCGACTTGTGTTGTTTCTTCAAGATCATGGTTGGAGGATCAATTTACCAAAAAGTTCTTTGATTCCTCAAACAAGGGTAACCTTTCTGGGTTTCCAGATAGATTCAGTGTCCATGACTTTGTCTTTAACAGACAAGAGACGTCTAAAATTGATTACAGCCTGTCGAAACCTTCAGTCTCAATCATTCCCTTCGGTAGCCTTATGCATGGAAATTCTAGGTCTTATGACTGCTGCATCGGACGCGATCCCCTTTGCTCGTTTTCACATGCGACCTCTTCAGCTCTGTATGCTGAACCAATGGTGCAGGGATTACACGAAGATATATCAATTAATATCTTTAAAACCGATTGTTCGGCACTCTCTAACGTGGTGGACAGATCACCATCGTTTAATTCAGGGGGCTTCTTTTGTTCTTCCGACCTGGACTGTAATTTCAACAGATGCAAGTCTCACAGGTTGGGGAGCTGTGTGGGGATCTCTGACGGCACAAGGAGTTTGGGAATCTCAGGAGGTGAGATTACCGATCAATATCTTGGAACTCCGTGCAGTTTTCAGAGCTCTTCAGTTTTGGCCTCTTCTGAAGAGAGAATCGTTCATTTGTTTTCAGACAGACAATGTCACAACTGTGGCATACATCAATCATCAAGGAGGGACTCACAGTCCTCTGGCTATGAAAGAAGTATCTCGAATTTTGGTTTGGGCGGAATCCAGCTCCTGTCTAATCTCTGCGGTTCATATCCCAGGTGTAGACAATTGGGAAGCGGATTATCTCAGTCGCCAAACGTTGCATCCGGGCGAATGGTCTCTTCACCCAGAGGTATTTCTTCAGATTGTTCAAATGTGGGGGCTCCCAGAGATAGATCTGATGGCCTCTCATCTAAACAAGAAACTTCCCAGGTATCTGTCCAGATCCCGGGATCCTCAGGCGGAGGCAGTGGATGCATTATCACTTCCTTGGAAATATCATCCTGCCTATATCTTTCCGCCTCTAGTTCTTCTTCCAAGAGTAATCTCCAAGATTCTGAGGGAATGCTCGTTTGTTCTGCTAATAGCTCCGGCATGGCCTCACAGGTTTTGGTATGCGGATCTTGTCCGGATGGCATCTTGCCAACCATGGACTCTTCCGTTAAGACCAGACCTTCTGTCTCAAGGTCCTTTTTTCCATCCGGATCTGAAATCCTTAAATTTAAAGGTATGGAGATTGAACGCTTGATTCTTGGTCATAGAGGTTTCTCTGACTCCGTGATTAATACTATGTTACAGGCTCGTAAATCTGTATCTCGAGAGATATATTATAGAGTCTGGAAGACTTATATTTCTTGGTGTCTTTCTCATCATTTTTCTTGGCATTCTTTTAGAATACCGAGAATTTTACAGTTTCTTCAGGATGGTTTAGATAAGGGTTTGTCCGCGAGTTCTTTGAAAGGACAAATCTCCGCTCTTTCTGTTCTTTTTCACAGAAAGATTGCTATTCTTCCTGATATTCATTGTTTTGTACAAGCTTTGGTTCGTATAAAACCTGTCATTAAGTCAATTTCTCCTCCATGGAGTTTGAATTTGGTTTTGGGAGCTCTTCAAGCTCCTCCGTTTGAACCTATGCATTCATTGGACATTAAATTACTTTCTTGGAAAGTTTTGTTCCTTTTGGCCATCTCTTCTGCTAGAAGAGTTTCTGAATTATCTGCTCTTTCGTGTGAGTCTCCTTTTCTGATTTTTCATCAGGATAAGGCGGTGTTGCGAACTTCTTTTGAATTTTTACCTAAAGTTGTGAATTCCAACAACATTAGTAGAGAAATTGTGGTTCCTTCATTATGTCCTAATCCTAAGAATTCTAAGGAGAAATCATTGCATTCTTTGGATGTTGTTAGAGCTTTGAAATATTATGTTGAAGCTACGAAATCTTTCCGTAAGACTTCTAGTCTATTTGTTATCTTTTCCGGTTCTAGGAAAGGCCAGAAAGCTTCTGCCATTTCTTTGGCATCTTGGTTGAAATCTTTAATTCATCTTGCCTATGTTGAGTCGGGTAAAATTCCGCCTCAAAGAATTACAGCTCATTCTACTAGGTCAGTTTCTACTTCCTGGGCGTTTAGGAATGAAGCTTCGGTTGACCAGATCTGCAAAGCAGCAACTTGGTCCTCTTTGCATACTTTTACTAAATTCTACCATTTTGATGTATTTTCTTCTTCTGAAGCAGTTTTTGGTAGAAAAGTTCTTCAGGCAGCGGTTTCAGTTTGAATCTTCTGCTTATGTTTTTTGTTAAACTTTATTTTGGGTGTGGATTATTTTCAGCAGGAATTGGCTGTCTTTATTTTATCCCTCCCTCTCTAGTGACTCTTGTGTGGAAAGATCCACATCTTGGGTAGTCATTATCCCATACGTCACTAGCTCATGGACTCTTGTTAATTACATGAAAGAAAACATAATTTATGTAAGAACTTACCTGATAAATTCATTTCTTTCATATTAACAAGAGTCCATGAGGCCCACCCTTTTTTGTGGTGGTTATGATTTTTTTGTATAAAGCACAATTATTCCAATTCCTTATTTTATATGCTTCGCACTTTTTTTCTTATCACCCCACTTCTTGGCTATTCGTTAAACTGATTTGTGGGTGTGGTGAGGGGTGTATTTATAGGCATTTTAAGGTTTGGGAAACTTTGCCCCTCCTGGTAGGAATGTATATCCCATACGTCACTAGCTCATGGACTCTTGTTAATATGAAAGAAATGAATTTATCAGGTAAGTTCTTACATAAATTATGTTTTATTATTTTTAAAGTAGTACCAGAGTGTGCTGCTTTGTTCTGGGGTGTAGCCTAGTCCAGATCAGTCTCTACAGTAGAGCATTTGGTGGCTTTAGAGCAATGGGAACTTGTGGGACATAATTCTTACTGCGCTTCCCATACTGTTGCTGCCCTATCCGGGGAAAAAACTTCTGAGGGTTTTTAATCGGTGTTTTTTCTTATGTTCCTCAGGTCCATGTGAGCAGTAGGACTTCACACACCTGGGAGCTGCCTTTGCTGTCGGCAGATTGTGAGGTAAGTGCCATTTTTTATTTCTGGGCTTGAAAGGAGAAGAACTCAGATGGAAGTTGGCTGCTTACACTATATATGGGCAGCCCTTAGTGTAAAAGATGGGCTCTTTATTCAGGTATGTCTTCTCCCCTTCGATTGGGAGATTATACTAGACAGCACATGTATTTTTCTGGTCACAGACGCTCTTGGCTGATAGCACAAACATGCCGATGGGGGTTTGTATGTTTGACATGGCTCCTCATACTAGGCTATGTATTTAATATGTGTAGCGTCTCATAACTGGTTAAACAAGGACAGCATGATGCAAGGGGGACTCGTAAGCGTTACATGCTTGTAATGGGATTCCATCTCCCGACAGTTATATTAACAATAATAACCGACCGGAAGATTTTTATTCTGACAGTGCTCCCTGTAAGAATTTTTACTGCATATCATATCGCACTCTTGGAAAGTATCTACGGCGAGTGAATGTAACAGTAACGTTGGGCACTTGCATTTTTCACCCAATCTGACATTTGCAAAAGATATTTATCTTATTTTTTCTTTTTTCCCGGCTTATATAGTTGCCGCCCACGATGGGCAGTCCTTAGAGAGACGGCTCCTTTTCATTGCGTGCCTTTTTTCCCCTTCTCTGCTGGGGAGTTGTGAATTTTCACTGCGTAGCCCTCTTTTGGCGAGTGTGTGCAGTGAATACTAAGGCAGTTTCTCCTAATTAATAGAGTAGAATGTGGGAACAATGTTTTTGGTCGCAACAAGTGCACGCATACAAAACGATTATACTGTTGTCCTGCCTGGGATTTAGGTCATGTTGTATAGGAAACATGACGTTCTCAGTGTCTAGTTTATATCGCAGTACTGATGGTTTACCTCAGCAATTTATCTGAGATATCCGTGGTTGCTTGGGATAGGAGGCTGTAGAAGCTCAATAAAGAAAATGTTATTTTGGCTTTTTAAGAACCAGTACTGTTTATGGGTCGATTTTTTTTTATTAATACTCCTTCTAAAACTGTTGTAAAGGCCACTATTGTGTCCAGATTATTTTTATGAACCTCAAGCTGTGCTCTGCGGTTCCTTACATAACCATTGCTTCTTTGATGATGCATAGCGATGTCTATTTTCAGTTGAAGTGATATTCTTATGTATTGTTCTGCAAAACAGAAATAAGATGTTCTTTTAAAATTTAAAGAAACCGTAACGTTATTTCTGTGTAAATTTTGTTAAAGGACTTGCGGCTGTTTATTTGTTAATTCATTCTTTGTGATGTAGGATGGTAAACGCACAAAATTGGGTTACTTAAAGATTTAAAGAGACAGTAACGTTTTGTTCTGTGTACATTATAATAAATTAATTTCAGCTGTTTATTTGTTAATTCATTCTTTGTGATGTAGGATGGTAAACGCACAAAATTGGGTTACTTAAAGATTTAAAGAGACAGTAACGTTTTGTTCTGTGTACATTATAATAAATTAATTTCAGCTGTTTATTTGTTAATTCATCCCTTGTGACTGGGAATGAAACAAATGCACACAAGAATAGAGTTTCTTTTCAGATTTAAGGGCACAGTATTGTTTATTTATTTTTTATTTTTTTTAAAAAACATAGAGAATTTTATTAAAATGTATTCTAATTAATTTTCTCTTTTGAATCTACTCCCTTTACGGCGATTGCTGTCTGGGAGTCTATTAACAATGGCCACAAATTTTTCCTTTAATTTTAGTTGAAATTTTATGGCCCACATGCAGTGCCCTGTGTTCCTTCACACTCCACTCGGGGTTTTGAGGCATTCTATATTTTTTTGGAACAAGGTAACAGCTTGCCAGAAGACTTTTTATTCTAAATGTTTCCTCCATGTTGCTGAGAATCTCAGTTTCATATGGAATGATACCTCAGGCATTCCCTATATTTACAAGACTGTTTCCCATAGTCGACTCAACTAAGGAGGCTGGATGACGTTCACTAAGGCTGGATGACGTTCACTAAGAGAACTTCTATACCCTTAGAGGATAGTTCCATGGAAAGACTTTAGTAATGGGACACACACCGGGGTTTGCAATGGCAACCTCTGTGTACTCTGCTACCGTCACACTAGTGTGACGGCATATTGGTTTGATGCATTGTCTGATGCTATTAGTCAGTAGTTTCACGGGATAAAATCCAGATCTGGATAAAGCTTTCACATTAGCTTATTCCAATTTCTTACCTTTCAGTTATTAAACTGGGAGCATAGGGGGCTCTGTTCCGGCTCTTGAGACTTTATGGTTAGAGCCTTGTTTTTAGATATTTGTTCTACAACTAAGATTTTGGTGATTCGTTGCCAGGAACAAACATTGTTGGGACCTGGCTTGACGGAAAAAAAAAAAAAGAAAACAACCATTTGGCCTGCTGTTGAATCTAGGACAGCATGGGGAATATGCCCAGGTCCAGGATTGGATCTTGTAGGGGCTATCTTTCTGTTTTCGCTCAAGTTTGTTTGCGAACTCAAATGTTTTCCTCTCAGAGACAGTTTCTGCTTTCAAGATTGTCTGAGGATCAGACAAAGAGTGTGACGTCTTTATACTGCGTAGGGGATCTCTCAGACCTGGAAGTGATTTTTTTCAGTTTTAATACTGGTACAGGATCTGGGGTTACCGATTGGGTTGTGATTCTCGAAAAAGGAGAATTTTCACACCTTTTCTTGACAAGGGTACTGTCCTTCAGGATGAAGACTATCGATTTGCGCCATTCCTCCCTTGATCCTAGAAGATTAATTTATGACAACGGTGGATTACAGGACAAGTTCCTTCATGTACCGTTCACGAGAATCGTTTTAGGGTTTGCCTTTCTGGATAAATACTTCCTGTTCGTTGTCCTTCCTTTGGTCTTGCCACAGTTCAGAGTTCTTATGGAGGCTCTGGGATCACTGTTGGCGGTGCTTGTTATGGGGCATAGCAAGGGCGCCTTATCTGGCTGATATCCTAGTGCGGGAGTCATCCTTACAGCAAGCAAGATTTACACAGACATGGTGTTATTCTTCCCGTGTTCTCACGGGTGGAAGATGCCTTTGGAAAAGTATTCCTTAGTCCCAAGCACAAGGGTAGCTTTCTTGGGAATCATGACAAACTCCATATCCTTCAAGATTTTTCTGACAGAAGTCAGGGAATCAAGTTCTATCAATACTGGTTTAGTCCTTCAGTCAACTTCTCGACCTTCAGGGGCTAAGTACATAGAAGTAATTAGGCTGATGGTGATGACAATGGACATTAACTGGACAGATAGCTCAGCATGCTAAAGGTACTATGGCTGGGCTCTGTAACAACTCAAGGGTTGCAGGTTCAATCCCTGGTGAGGTCCACTCAACCTTTCATCCTACCAAGGCTGATGAAATAAGCAGCTTCTTGTGGCTCTTTAAATTCCGTTTGTTCATTCCACTTCAGTCCTATGCAGTTAAGCATACTCAGGCTATGGAACGAAGCCGATGTAGACTTGTCTCCTCAAATAAATATGGTTCAGGAGACAAGGGACTATCTTTTATGGTAGTTGACTCTGGATCACCTATTTCAGGGAACATGATTTAGCAGAGGGTGGACTGTTCTTTTTATAGACTCCCTGGAACTGAGAGCGAGTTTCAAGGCTCTTCTGGTCTGGCTTTAGTGGGTTTCAGTCCTGTTTCATCTGTTTTCAGACGGACAATATGAGTCCATATCTCAGGGATGGACTCTTGGGAAACAGATTTTTTGAGTAGTCAGACTTTTCATCCGGAAGAGTGGGAACTTCGTCCGGGAGTATTCTCCTACATGATTTTCAAATGGGGTCGGCTGGAGTTGGATCACTTGGCATCTTGTCAGAATGCCAGGCTTCTGGGATAAGGGTCCAAGTCTAGGGACCCCAGTCTGAGCTGATAGCTGTCTTGACAGTTATTTGGTCCTTTAGCCTAGAATATCTATTTCCCCCGTTTACGCTTCTTTACCGGGTTATTTTTTCAAATCATATAGGAGGAGGCATCAGTGATCCTCCTTATTTCTGCGTGGTCTCGCAGGATTTGGTATGCAGCTCCAGTGGACATGCCATCTCTGTACTGGACACTTCTGTTGATCAGGGTCCCTTCTTCTGCCTAACTTGTTTCTCTGAAGTTTTTTCTTGGAGATGGACGCTTGATCCTATACAAGCGAGGTTTTTCTGATTCGGTCATAGACACCTTAATTCAGGCATGTGAGTCTGTATTTAGGAAGATTTCCTTAAGATAGGGCATAACTATCTTTATTGGTGTGAATCTGAGGGTTGCTCATGGAGTAGAGTTAGAATTTCCAGAATTTTGTTTTTTCTCTGAGAAAGATAGGAGAAGGTCTTATCAGTGAGTTCCTTAAGGGGTCAGATCTCTGTTTTATCTATTTTGTTACACAAACAGCTGGTAGATGTCCCAGTCGTTCTATTCTTTTGTCAGGCTCTGTTTAGAGTCAGGCCTGTGTTTAAACCAATTGCTCCTCCATGGAGTTTAAATTTAGTTCTTAAAGTTCTTCAAGGGGTTCCATTTGAACCTATGCATTACATAGATATTAAGTTATTATCCTGGAAAGTTTTATTTCTGGTTGCTATTTCTTCTGCTCGAAGAGTATCTGAGCTTTCAGCATTACAGTTTATAATTCTCCTTATCTTATTTTCCATTTGGATAAGGTGGTGTTACGTACTAAACCTGGTTTTCTTCCTAAAGTTTTTTCAAACAAGAATATTAATCAGGAGATTGTTGTTCCTTCCTTGTGTCCTAATCCTTTTTCCAAGACGGAACGTCTGTTACATAATTTAGATGTAGTCCGTGCTTGAAGTTCTATTTTCAAGCGACTAAGGATTTTCGTCAAACGTCTTCCTTGTTTGTCATTTTTTCAGGGAAATGGAGGGGTCAGAAAGCTACGGCTATCTCTCTTTCTTTTTCACTGAAAAGAGTTTCATCCATTTTGCATATGAGACTGCTGGTCAGCAGCCTTCTGAACAAATTACGGCTCATTCCACTAGGGCTGTGGCTTCCTCATGGGCATTTACAAATGATGCTTCTGTTGAACAGATTTGCAAAGCTGCAACTTGGTTGTCTCTTCATACTTTTTCCAAATTTGATACTTTTTGCTTCAGCTGAAGCTGTTTTTGGGAGGAAGGTTCTTCAAGCAGTGGTGTCTTCCGTTTAGATTCCCTGTCTTGGTGTCCCTCCCTTTTCATCCGTGTACTATAGCTTTGGTATTGAATCCCACAAGTAAGGATGAAATCCGTAGACTCATCGTATCTTAAAAAAGAAAAGAAAATGTATGTGGACTCATCGTATGCTTACGATGAGTCCACAGCCCGCCCTGTTTTAATGAGACAGGTTATTACATTTTTTGTTAAACTTCAGACACCTCTGCACCTTGGCTTTTCCTTTCTCTTCCTAACTTCGGTCGAATGACGGGAGGGAAGGGAGGAGCTATATATACAGCTCTGCTGTGGTGCTCTTTGCCTCCTCCTGCTGACCAGGAGGCGTAATCCCACAAGTAAGGATGAAATCCGTGGACTCATCGTATCCAAAAAGAAATACATTTATCAGGTAAGCAATTTTCTTTTTTAATGTATCTGAAATTGAAATACCCTGAGCTTCAATCGGCGCTCTAGCTACAACAAAAAATAAAAAAAAAATTGTGTGAGTGCCATATGGCTAGAGCATTGATTGGAGAACAGTTCAAACCATTAGCTCAGAAAAAAAAATTACTTTTAAATGTTTCCTCCATGTTGCTGAGAATCTCAGTTTCATATGGAATGATACCTAAGGCATTCCCTATATTTACAAGACTGTTTCCCATAGTCGACTCAACTAAGGAGGCTGGATGACGTTCCTTAGGGGGGAAGGAGTAGTTTCAATTTCACTAAGAGAACTTCTATACCCTTAGAGGATAGTTCCATGGAAAGACTTTAGTAATGGGACACACACCTGGGTTTGCAATGGCAACCTCTGTGTACTCTGCTACCGTCACTAGTGTGACGGCATATTGGTTTGATGCATTGTCTGATGCTATTAGTCAGTAGTTTCACTGGATAAAATCCAGATCTGGATAAAGCTTTCACTTTAGCTTATTCCAATTTCTTACCTTTCAGTTATTAAACTGGGAGCATAGGGGGCTCTGTTCCGGCTCTTGAGACTTTATGGTTAGAGCCTTGTTTTTATATATTTGTTCTAAAACTAAGATTTTGGTGATTCGTTGCCAGGAACAAACATTGTTGGGACCTGGCTTGACGGAAAAAAAAAAGAAAACAACCATTTGGCCTGCTGTTGAATCTAGGACAGCATGGGGAATATGCCCAGGTCCAGGATTGGATCTTGTAGGGGCTATCTTTCTGTTTTCGCTCAAGTTTGGTTGCGAACTCAAATGTTTTCCTCTCAGAGACAGTTTCTGCTTTCAAGATTGTCTGAGGATCAGACAAAGAGTGTGACGTCTTTATACTGCGTAGGGGATCTCTCAGGCCTGGAAGTGATTTTTTTCAGTTTTAATACTGGTACAGGATCTGGGGTTACCGATTGGGTTGTGATTCTCGAAAAAGGAGAATTTTCACACCTTTTCTTGACAAGGGTACTGTCCTTCAGGATGAAGACTATCAATTTGCGCCATTCCTCCCTTGATCCTAGAAGATTAATTTAGGACAACGGTGGATTAAAGGACAAGTTCCTTCATGTACCATTCACGAGAATCATTTTAGGGTTTGCCTTTCTGGATAAATACTTCCTGTTCGTTGTCCTTCCTTTGGTCTTGCCACAGTTCAGAGTTCTTATGGAGGCTCTGGGATCACTGTTGGCGGTGCTTCAGTTATGGGGCATTGCAAGGGCGCCTTATCTGGCTGATATCCTAGTGCGGGAGTCATCCTTGCAACAAGATCTACACAGACATGGTGTTATTCTTCCCGTGTTCTCACGGGTGGAAGATGCCTTTGGAAAAGTATTCCTTAGTCCCAAGCACAAGGGTAGCTTTCTTGGGAATCATGACAAACTCCATATCCTTCAAGATTTTTCTGACAGAAGTCAGGGAATCAAGTTCTATCAATACTGGTTTAGTCCTTCAGTCAACTTCTCGACCTTCAGGGGCTAAGTACATAGAAGTAATTAGGCTGATGGTGATGACAATGGACATTAACTGGACAGATAGCTCAGCATGCTAAAGGTACTATGGCTGGGCTCTGTAACAACTCAAGGGTTGCAGGTTCAATCCCTGGTGAGGTCCACTCAACCTTTCATCCTACCAAGGCTGATGAAATAAGCAGCGTCTTGTGGCTCTTTAAATTCCGTTTGTTCGTTCCACTTCAGTCCTATGCAGTTAAGCATACTCAGGCTATGGAACGAAGCCGATGTAGACTTGTCTCCTCAAATAAATATGGTTCAGGAGACAAGGGACTATCTTTTATGGTAGTTGACTCTGGATCACCTATTTCAGGGAACATGATTTAGCAGAGGGTGGACTGTTCTTTTTATAGACTCCCTGGAACTGAGAGCGAGTTTCAAAGCTCTTCTGGTCTGGCTTTAGTGGGCTTCAGTCCTGTTTCATCTGTTTTCAGGCGGACAATATGAGTCCATATCTCAGGGATGGACTCTTGGGAAACAGATTTTCTGAGTAGTCAGACTTTTCATCCGGAAGAGTGGGAACTTCGTCCGGGAGTATTCTCCTACATGATTTTCAAATGGGGTCGGCTGGAGTTGGATCACTTGGCATCTTGTCAGAATGCCAGGCTTCTGGGATAAGGGTCCAAGTCTAGGGACCCCAGTCTGAGCTGATAACTGTCTTGACAGTTATTTGGTCCTTCAGCCTAGAATATCTATTTACCCCGTTTACGCTTCTTTACCGGGTTATTTTTTCAAATCATATAGGAGGAGGCATCAGTGATCCTCCTTATTTCTGCGTGGTCTCGCAGGATTTGGTATGCAGCTCCTGTGGACATGCCATCTCTGTACTGGACACTTCTGTTGATCAGGGTCCCTTCTTCTGCCTAACTCTTGTTTCTCTGAAGTTTTTTCTTGGAGATGGACGCTTGATCCTATACAAGCGAGGTTTTTCTGATTCGGTCATAGACACCTTAATTCAGGCATGTGAGTCTGTATTTAGGAAGATTTCCTTAAGATAGGGCATAACTATCTTTATTGGTGTGAATCTGAGGGTTGCTCATGGAGTAGAGTTAGAATTTCCAGAATTTTGGTTTTTCTCTGAGAAAGATAGGAGAACGTCTTATCAGTGAGTTCCTTAAGGGGTCAGATCTCTGTTTTATCTATTTTGTTACACAAACAGTTGGTAGATGTCCCAGTCGTTCTATTCTTTTGTCAGGCTCTGTTTAGAGTCAGGCCTGTGTTTAAACCAATTGCTCCTCCATGGAGTTTAAATTTAGTTCTTAAAGTTCTTCAAGGGGTTCCATTTGAACCTATGCATTACATAGATATTAAGTTATTATCCTGGAAAGTTTTATTTCTGGTTGCTATTTCTTCTGCTCGAAGAGTATCTGAGCTTTCAGCATTACAGTTTATAATTCTCCTTATCTTATTTTCCATTTGGATAAGGTGGTGTTACGTACTAAACCTGGTTTTCTTCCTAAAGTTTTTTCAAACAAGAATATTAATCAGGAGATTGTTGTTCCTTCCTTGTGTCCTAATCCTTTTTCCAAGACGGAACGTCTCTTACATAATTTAGATGTAGTCCGTGCTTGAAGTTCTATTTTCAAGCGACTAAGGATTTTTGTCAAACGTCTTCCTTGTTTGTCATTTTTTCAGGGAAATGGAGGGGTCAGAAAGCTACGGCTATCTCTCTTTCTTTTTCGCTGAAGAGTTTCATCCATTTTGCCTATGAGACTGCTGGTCAGCAGCCTTCTGAACAAATTACGGCTCATTCCACTAGGGCTGTGGCTTCCTCATGGGCATTTACAAATGATGCTTCTGTTGAACAGATTTGCAAAGCTGCAACTTGGTTGTCTCTTCATACTTTTTCCAAATTTGATACTTTTTGCTTCAGCTGAAGCTGTTTTTGGGAGGAAGGTTCTTCAAGCAGTGGTGTCTTCCGTTTAGGTTCCCTGTCTTGGTGTCCCTCCCTTTTCATCCATGTACTATAGCTTTGGTATTGAATCCCACAAGTAAGGATGAAATCCGTAGACTCATCGTATCTTAAAAAAGAAAAGAAAATGTATGTGGACTCATCGTATGCTTACGATGAGTCCACAGCCCGCCCTGTTTTAATGAGACAGGTTATTACATTTTTTGTTAAACTTCAGACACCTCTGCACCTTGGCTTTTCCTTTCTCTTCCTAACTTCGGTCGAATGACGGGAGGGAAGGGAGGAGCTATATATAAAGCTCTGCTGTGGTGCTCTTTGCCTCCTCCTGCTGACCAGGAGGCGTAATCCCACAAGTAAGGATGAAATCCGTGGACTCATCGTATCCAAAAAGAAATACATTTATCAGGTAAGCAATTTTCTTTTTTAATGTATCTGAAATTGAAATACCCTGAGCTTCAATCGGCGCTCTAGCTACAACAAAAAATAAAAAAAAAATTGTGTGAGTGCCATATGACTAGAGCATTGATTGGAGAACAGTTCAAACCATTAGCTCAGAAAAAAAAATTACTTTTAAATGGGGCAGCGGGTAGCGGTATTTGAATTTGATACCTATATTAAAAAGTAAGTTATAGCGCATCTTATTAATCAGGAGATTGTTGTTCCTTCCTTGTGTCCTAATCCTTTTTCCAAGACGGAACGTCTCTTACATAATTTAGATGTAGTCCGTGCTTGAAGTTCTATTTTCAAGCGACTAAGGATTTTTGTCAAACGTCTTCCTTGTTTGTCATTTTTTCAGGGAAATGGAGGGGTCAGAAAGCTACGGCTATCTCTCTTTCTTTTTCGCTGAAGAGTTTCATCCATTTTGCCTATGAGACTGCTGGTCAGCAGCCTTCTGAACAAATTACGGCTCATTCCACTAGGGCTGTGGCTTCCTCATGGGCATTTACAAATGATGCTTCTGTTGAACAGATTTGCAAAGCTGCAACTTGGTTGTCTCTTCATACTTTTTCCAAATTTGATACTTTTTGCTTCAGCTGAAGCTGTTTTTGGGAGGAAGGTTCTTCAAGCAGTGGTGTCTTCCGTTTAGGTTCCCTGTCTTGGTGTCCCTCCCTTTTCATCCATGTACTATAGCTTTGGTATTGAATCCCACAAGTAAGGATGAAATCCGTAGACAGGTTATTACATTTTCTTTCATGTAATTAGCAAGAGTCCATGAGCTAGTGACGTATGGGATATACATTCCTACCAGGAGGGGCAAAGTTTCCCAAACCTTAAAATGCCTATAAATACACCCCTCACCACACCCACAATTCAGTTTTACAAACTTTGCCTCCTATGGAGGTGGTGAAGTAAGTTTGTGCTAGATTCTACGTTGATATGCGCTCCGCAGCAGGTTGGAGCCCGGTTTTCCTCTCAGCGTGCAGTGAATGTCAGAGGGATGTGAGGAGAGTGTTGCCTATTTTGAATGCAGTGATCTCCTTCTACGGGGTCTATTTCATAGGTTCTCTGTTATCGGTCGTAGAGATTCATCTCTTACCTCCCTTTTCAGATCGACGATATACTCTTATATATATACCATTACCTCTGCTGATTTTCGTTTCAGTACTGGTTTGGCTTTCTACAAACATGTAGATGAGTGTCCTGGGGTAAGTAAGTCTTATTTTCTGTGACACTCTAAGCTATGGTTGGGCACTTTGTTTATAAAGTTCTAAATATATGTATTCAAACATTTATTTGCCTTGACTCAGGATGTTCAACATTCCTTATTTTCAGACAGTCAGTTTCATATTTGGGATAATGCACTTGAATCAATTATTTTTCTTACCTTAAAAATTTGACTTTTTTTCCCTGTGGGCTGTTAGGCTCGCGGGGGCTGAAAATGCTTCATTTTATTGCGTCATTCTTGGCGCGGACATTTTTGGCGCAAAAAAAAAAATCTTTTCTGTTTCCGGCGTCATACGTGTCGCCGGAAGTTGCGTCATTTTTGACGTTCTTTTGCGCCAAAGATGTCGGCGTTCCGGATGTGGCGTCATTTTTGGCGCCAAAAAGCATTTAGGCGCCAAATAATGTGGGGGTCTTATTTGGCGCTAAAAAATATGGGCGTCGCTTTTGTCTCCACATTATTTAAGTCTCATTTTTTCTTTGCTTCTGGTTGCTAGAAGCTTGTTCATTGGCATTTTTTCCCATTCCTGAAACTGTCATTTAAGGAATTTGATCAATTTTGCTTTATATGTTGTTTTTTCTCTTACATATTGCAAGATGTCTCACGTTGCATCTGAGTCAGAAGATACTTCAGGAAAATCGCTGTCTGGTGCTGGAACTACCAAAGCTAAGTGTATCTGCTGTAAACTTTTGGTGGCTATTCCTCCAGCTGTTGTTTGTATTAATTGTCATGACAAACTTGTTAATGCAGATAATATTTCCTTTAGTAATGTACCATTACCTGTTGCAGTTCCATCAACATCTAATGTTCAGAATGTTCCTGATAACATAAGAGATTTTGTTTCTGAATCCATCAAGAAGGCTATGTCTGTTATTCCTCCTTCTAGTAAACATAAAAAATCTTTTAAAACTTCTCTTTATACAGATGAATTTTTAAATGAACATCATCATTCTGATTCTGATGACTTTTCTGGTTCAGAGGATTCTGTCTCAGAGATTGATGCTGATAAATCTTCATATTTATTTAAAATGGAATTTATTCGTTCTTTACTTAAAGAAGTACTAATTGCTTTAGAAATTGAGGATTCTGGTCCTCTTGATACTAATTCTAAACGTTTAGATAAGGTCTTTAAATCTCCTGTGGTTATTCCAGAAGTTTTTCCTGTTCCTAGTGCTATTTCTGAAGTAATTTCCAGAGAATGGGATAAATTGGGTAATTCATTTACTCCTTCTAAACGTTTTAAGCAATTATATCCTGTGCCGTCTGACAGATTAGAATTTTGGGACAAAATCCCTAAGGTTGATGGGGCTATTTCTACCCTAGCTAAACGTACTACTATTCCTACGTCAGATGGTACTTCCTTTAAGGATCCTTTAGATAGGAAAATTGAATCCTTTCTAAGAAAAGCTTATCTGTGTTCAGGTAATCTTCTTAGACCTGCTATATCATTGGCTGATGTTGCTGCAGCTTCAACTTTTTGGTTGGAAACTTTAGCGCAACAAGTAACAGATCATGATTCTCATAATATTATTCTTCTTCTTCAACATGCTAATAATTTTATCTGTGATGCCATTTTTGATATTATCAGAGTTGATGTCAGGTTTATGTCTCTAGCTATTTTAGCTAGAAGAGCTTTATGGCTTAAAACTTGGAATGCTGATATGTCTTCTAAATCGACTCTACTTTCCATTTCTTTCCAGGGTAACAAATTATTTGGTTCTCAGTTGGATTCTATTATCTCAACTGTTACTGGTGGGAAAGGAACTTTGTTACCACAGGATAAAAATTCTAAGGGTAAAAACAGGGCTAATAATCGTTTTCGTTCCTTTCGTTTCAACAAGGAACAAAAGCCTGATCCTTCATCCTCAGGAGCAGTTTCAGTTTGGAAACCATCTCCAGTCTGGAATAAATCCAAGCCTTCTAGAAAAGCAAAGCTAGCTTCTAAGTCCACATGAAGGTGCGGCCCTCATTCCAGCTCAGCTGGTAGGGGGCAGGTTACGTTTTTTCAAAAACATTTGGATCAAATCTGTTCACAATCTTTGGATTCAGAACATTGTTTCAGAAGGGTACAGAATTGGTTTCAAGATAAGACCTCCTGTAAAGAGATTTTTTCTTTCCCGTGTCCCAGTAAATCCAGTGAAAGCTCAAGCATTTCTGAAATGTGTTTCAGATCCTAGAGTTGGCTGGAGTAATTATGCCAGTTCCAGTTCTGGAACAGGGACTGGGGTTTTATTCGAATCTCTTCATTGTACCATAGAAGGAGAATTCCTTCAGACCTGTTCTGGATCTAAAAATATTGAATCGTTATGTAAGGATACCAACGTTCAAAATGGTAACTGTAAGGACTATCTTGCCTTTTGTTCAACAAGGGCATTATGTGTCCACAATAGATTTACAGGATGCATATCTGCATATTCCGATTCATCCAGATCATTATCAGTTCCTGAGATTCTCTTTTCTGGACAAGCATTACCAGTTTGTGGCTCTGCCGTTTGGCCTAGCTACAGCTCCAAGAATTTTTACAAAGGTTCTCGGTGCCCTTCTGTCTGTAATCAGAGAACAGGGTATTGTGGTATTTCCTTATTTGGACGATATCTTGGTACTTGCTCAGTCTTTACATTTAGCAGAATCTCATACGAATCGACTTGTGTTGTTTCTTCAAGATCATGGTTGGAGGATCAATTCACTAAAAAGTTCATTGACTCCTCAGACAAGGGTAACCTTTCTGGGTTTCCAGATAGATTCAGTGTCCATGACTCTGTCTTTGACAGACAAGAGACGTCTAAAATTGATTTCAGCTTGTCGAAACCTTCAGTCACAATCATTCCCTTCGGTAGCCTTATGCATGGAAATTCTAGGTCTTATGACTGCTGCATCGGACGCGATCCCCTTTGCTCGTTTTCACATGCGACCTCTTCAGCTCTGTATGCTGAATCAATGGTGCAGGGATTACACAAAGATATCTCAATTAATATCTTTAAAACCGATTGTACGACATTCTCTAACGTGGTGGACAGATCACCATCGTTTAATTCAGGGGGCTTCTTCTTGTTCTTCCGACCTGGACTGTAATTTCAACAGATGCAAGTCTTACAGGTTGGGGAGCTGTGTGGGGATCTCTGACGGCACAAGGAGTTTGGGAATCTCAGGAGGTGAGATTACCGATCAATATTTTGGAACTCCGTGCAATTTTCAGAGCTCTTCAGTCTTGGCCTCTTCTGAAGAGAGAATCGTTCATTTGTTTTCAGACAGACAATGTCACAACTGTGGCATACATCAATCATCAAGGAGGGACTCACAGTCCTCTGGCTATGAAAGAAGTATCTCAAATTTTGGTTTGGGCGGAATCCAGCTCCTGTCTAATCTCTGCGGTTCATATCCCAGGTATAGACAATTGGGAAGCAGATTATCTCAGTCGCCAAACGTTGCATCCGGGCGAATGGTCTCTCCACCCAGAGGTATTTCTTCAGATTGTTCAAATGTGGGGGCTTCCAGAAATAGATCTGATGGCGTCTCATCTAAACAAGAAACTTCCCAGGTATCTGTCCAGATCCCGGGATCCTCAGGCGGAAGCAGTGGATGCATTATCACTTCCTTGGAAGTATCATCCTGCCTATATCTTTCCGCCTCTAGTTCTTCTTCCAAGAGTAATCTCCAAGATTCTGAAGGAATGCGCGTTTGTTCTGCTGGTAGCTCCGGCATGGCCTCACAGGTTTTGGTATGCGGATCTTGTCCGGATGGCCTTTTGCCATCCGTGGACTCTTCCGCTAATACCAGACCTTCTGTCGCAAGGTCCTTTTTTCCATCAGGATCTCAAATCCTTAAATTTAAAGATATGGAGATTGAACGCTTGATTCTTGGTCAAAGAGGTTTCTCTGACTCTGTGATTAATACTATGTTACAGGCTCGTAAATCTGTATCTAGAGAGATATATTATAGAGTCTGGAAGACTTATATTTCTTGGTGTCTTTCTCATCATTTTTCTTGGAATTCTTTTAGAATTCCGAGAATTTTACAGTTTCTTCAGGATGGTTTAGATAAAGGTTTATCCGCAAGTTCTTTGAAAGGACAAATCTCTGCTCTTTCTGTTCTTTTTCACAGAAAGATTGCTAATCTTCCTGATATTCATTGTTTCTTTCATGTAATTAACAAGAGTCCATGAGCTAGTGACGTATGGGATATACATTCCTACCAGGAGGGGCAAAGTTTCCCAAACCTTAAAATGCCTATAAATACACCCCTCACCACACCCACAAATCAGTTTTACAAACTTTGCCTCCAAGGGAGGTGGTGAAGTAAGTTTGTGCTAGATTCTACGTTGATATGCGCTCCGCAGCAAGTTGGAGCCCGGTTTTCCTCTCAGCGTGCAGTGAATGTCAGAGGGATGTGAAGAGAGTATTGCCTATTGAATGCAGTGATCTCCTTCTACGGGATCTATTTCATAAGGTTCTCTGTTATCGGTCGTAGAGATTCATCTCTTACCTCCCTTTTCAGATCGACGATATACTCTTATATTTACCATTTCCTCTACTGATTCTCGTTTCAGTACTGGTTTGGCTTTCTACAAACATGTAGATGAGTGTCCTGGGGTAAGTAAGTCTTATTTTCTGTGACACTCTAAGCTATGGTTGGGCACTTTATTTATAAAGTTCTAAATATATGTATTCAAACATTTATTTGCCTTGTCTCAGAATGTTCAACTTTCCTTATTTCCAGACAGTCAGTTTCATATTTGGGATTATGCTTTAAATTATCATATTTTTTCTTACCTCAAAAATTTGACTTTTTTCCCTGTGGGCTGTTAGGCTCGCGGGGGCTGAAAATGCTTCATTTTATTGCGTCATTCTTGGCGCGGACTTTTTTGGCACAAAAATTCTTTTCCGTTTCCGGCGTCATACGTGTCGCCGGAAGTTGCGTCATTTTTTACGTTATTTTGCGCCAAAGATGTCGGCGTTCCGGATGTGGCGTCATTTTTGGCGCCAAAAGCATTTAGGCGCCAAATAATGTGGGCGTCTTATTTGGCGCCAAAAAATATGGGCGTCGCTTTTGTCTCCACATTATTTCAGTCTCATTTTTCATTTGCTTCTGGTTGCTAGAAGCTTGATGTTTGGCATTTTTTTCCCATTCCTGAAACTGTCTTATAAGGAATTTGATCTATTTTGCTTTATATGTTGTTTTTTCCCTTACATATTGCAAGATGTCTCACGTTGCATCTGAGCCAGAAGATACTACAGGAAAACCACTGCCTGCTGGATCTACCAAAGCTAAGTGTATCTGCTGTAAACTTTTGGTAGCTATTCCTCCAGCTGTTGTTTGTAATAATTGTCATGACAAACTTGTTAAAGCAGATAATATTTCCTTTAGTGATGTACCATTGCCTGTTGCAGTTCCCTCAACATCTAAGGTGCAGAATGTTCCTGATAACATAAGAGATTTTGTTTCTGAATCCATAAAGAAGGCTTTGTCTGTTATTTCTCCTTCTAGTAAACGTAAAAAGTCTTTTAAATCTTCTCTCTCTACAGATGAATTTTTAAATGAACACCATCATTCTGATTCTTTGGACTCTTCTGGTTCAGAGGATTCTATCTCAGAGATTGATGCTGATAAATCTTCATATTTATTTAAGATGGAATTTATTCGCTCTTTACTTAAAGAAGTACTAATTGCTTTAGAAATAGAGGATTCTAGTCCTCTTGATACTAATTCTATACGTTTGGATAAGGTTTTTAAAGCTCCTGCGGTTATTCCAGAAGTCTTTCCTGTTCCTAATGCTATTTCTGCAGTAATTTCTAAGGAATGGGATAAATTGGGTAATTCATTTACTCCTTCTAAACGTTTTAAGCAATTATATCCTGTTCCGCCTGACAGGTTAGAATTTTGGGACAAAATCCCTAAAGTTGATGGGGCTATTTCTACCCTTGCTAAACGTACTACCATTCCTACGTCAGATGGTACCTCGTTTAAGGATCCTCTAGATAGAAAAATTGAATCTTTTCTAAGAAAAGCTTATCTATGTTCAGGTAATCTTCTTAGACCTGCTATATCATTGGCTGATGTTGCTGCAGCTTCAACTTTTTGGTTGGAAACTCTAGCGCAACAAGTAACAAATCGTGATTCTCATGATATTATTATTCTTCTCCAGCATGCTAATAATTTCATCTGTGATGCCATTTTTGATATTATTAGAGTTGATGTTAGGTTTATGTCTCTGGCTATCTTAGCCAGAAGAGCTTTATGGCTTAAGACCTGGAATGCTGATATGGCTTCTAAATCAACTCTACTTTCCATTTCTTTCCAGGGAAACAAATTATTTGGTTCTCAGTTGGATTCTATTATTTCAACTGTTACTGGTGGGAAAGGAACTTTTTTACCACAGGATAAAAAGTCTAAAGGTAAAAACAGGGCTAACAATCGTTTTCGTTCCTTTCGTTTCAACAAAGAACAAAAGCCTGATCCTTCGTCCTCAGGAGCAGTTTCAGTTTGGAAACCATCTCCAGTCTGGAATAAATCCAAGCCTGCTAGAAAGGCAAAGCCTGCTTCTAAGTTCACATGAAGGTACGGCCCTCATTCCAGTTCAGCTGGTAGGGGGCAGGTTACGTTTTTTCAAAGAAATTTGGATCAATTCTGTTCACAATCTTTGGATTCAGAACATTGTTTCAGAAGGGTACAGAATTGGTTTCAAGATGAGACCTCCTGCAAAGAGATTTTTTCTTTCCCATGTCCCAGTAAATCCAGTGAAAGCTCAAGCATTTCTGATTTGTGTTTCAGATCTAGAGTTGGCTGGAGTAATTATGCCAGTTCCAGTTCCGGAACAGGGGATGGGGTTTTATTCAAATCTCTTCATTGTACCAAAGAAGGAGAATTCCTTCAGACCAGTTCTGGATCTAAAATTATTGAATCGTTATGTAAGGATACCAACGTTCAAGATGGTAACTGTAAGGACTATATTGCCTTTTGTTCAGCAAGGGAATTATATGTCCACAATAGATTTACAGGATGCATATCTGCATATTCCGATTCATCCAGATCATTATCAGTTCCTGAGATTCTCTTTTCTAGACAAGCATTACCAATTTGTGGCTCTACCGTTTGGCCTTGCTACAGCTCCAAGAATTTTCACAAAGATTCTCGGTGCCCTTCTGTCTGTAATCAGAGAACAGGGTATTGTGGTATTTCCTTATTTGGACGATATCTTGGTACTTGCTCAGTCTTTACATTTAGCAGAGTCTCATACGAATCGACTTGTGTTGTTTCTTCAAGATCATGGTTGGAGGATCAATTTACCAAAAAGTTCTTTGATTCCTCAAACAAGGGTAACCTTTCTGGGTTTCCAGATAGATTCAGTGTCCATGACTCTGTCTTTAACAGACAAGAGACGTCTAAAATTGATTACAGCCTGTCGAAACCTTCAGTCTCAATCATTCCCTTCGGTAGCCTTATGCATGGAAATTCTAGGTCTTATGACTGCTGCATCGGACGCGATCCCCTTTGCTCGTTTTCACATGCGACCTCTTCAGCTCTGTATGCTGAACCAATGGTGCAGGGATTACACGAAGATATATCAATTAATATCTTTAAAACCGATTGTTCGGCACTCTCTAACGTGGTGGACAGATCACCTTCGTTTAATTCAGGGGGCTTCTTTTGTTCTTCCGACCTGGACTGTAATTTCAACAGATGCAAGTCTCACAGGTTGGGGAGCTGTGTGGGGATCTCTGACGGCACAAGGAGTTTGGGAATCTCAGGAGGTGAGATTACCGATCAATATCTTGGAACTCCGTGCAGTTTTCAGAGCTCTTCAGTTTTGGCCTCTTCTGAAGAGAGAATCGTTCATTTGTTTTCAGACAGACAATGTCACAACTGTGGCATACATAAATCATCAAGGAGGGACTCACAGTCCTCTGGCTATGAAAGAAGTATCTCGAATTTTGGTTTGGGCAGAATCCAGCTCCTGTCTAATCTCTGCGGTTCATATCCCAGGTGTAGACAATTGGGAAGCGGATTATCTCAGTCGCCAAACGTTGCATCCGGGCGAATGGTCTCTTCACCCAGAGGTATTTCTTCAGATTGTTCAAATGTGGGGGCTCCCAGAGTTAGATCTGATGGCCTCTCATCTAAACAAGAAACTTCCCAGGTATCTGTCCAGATCCCGGGATCCTCAGGCGGAGGCAGTGGATGCATTATCACTTCCTTGGAAGTATCATCCTGCCTATATCTTTCCGCCTCTAGTTCTTCTTCCAAGAGTAATCTCCAAGATTCTGAGGGAATGCTCGTTTGTTCTGCTAATAGCTCCGGCATGGCCTCACAGGTTTTGGTATGCGGATCTTGTCCGGATGGCATCTTGCCAACCATGGACTCTTCCGTTAAGACCAGACCTTCTGTCACAAGGTCCTTTTTTCCATCCGGATCTGAAATCCTTAAATTTAAAGGTATGGAGATTGAACGCTTGATTCTTGGTCATAGAGGTTTCTCTGACTCCGTGATTAATACTATGTTACAGGCTCGTAAATCTGTATCTCGAGAGATATATTATAGAGTCTGGAAGACTTATATTTCTTGGTGTCTTTCTCATCATTTTTCTTGGCATTCTTTTAGAATACCGAGAATTTTACAGTTTCTTCAGGATGGTTTGGATAAGGGTTTGTCCGCAAGTTCTTTGAAAGGACAAATCTCCGCTCTTTCTGTTCTTTTTCACAGAAAGATTGCTATTCTTCCTGATATTCATTGTTTTGTACAAGCTTTGGTTCATATAAAACCTGTCATTAAGTCAATTTCTCCTCCTTGGAGTTTGAATTTGGTTCTGGGAGCTCTTCAAGCTCCTCCGTTTGAACCTATGCATTCATTGGACATTAAATTACTTTCTTGGAAAGTTTTGTTCCTTTTGGCCATCTCTTCTGCTAGAAGAGTTTCTGAATTATCTGCTCTTTCGTGTGAGTCTCCTTTTCTGATTTTTCATCAGGATAAGGCGGTGTTGCGAACTTCTTTTGAATTTTTACCTAAAGTTGTGAATTCCAACAACATTAGTAGAGAAATTGTGGTTCCTTCATTATGTCCTAATCCTAAGAATTCTAAGGAGAAATCATTGCATTCTTTGGATGTTGTTAGAGCTTTGAAATATTATGTTGAAGCTACGAAATCTTTCCGTAAGACTTCTAGTCTATTTGTTATCTTTTCTGGTTCTAGGAAAGGCCAGAAAGCTTCTGCCATTTCTTTGGCATCTTGGTTGAAATCTTTAATTCATCTTGCCTATGTTGAGTCGGGTAAAATTCCGCCTCAGAGAATTACAGCTCATTCTACTAGGTCAGTATCTACTTCCTGGGCGTTTAGGAATGAAGCTTCGGTTGACCAGATCTGCAAAGCAGCAACTTGGTCCTCTTTGCATACTTTTACTAAATTCTACCATTTTGATGTGTTTTCTTCTTCTGAAGCAGTTTTTGGTAGAAAAGTTCTTCAGGCAGCGGTTTCAGTTTGAATCTTCTGCTTATGTTTTTTGTTAAACTTTATTTTGGGTGTGGATTATTTTCAGCAGGAATTGGCTGTCTTTATTTTATCCCTCCCTCTCTAGTGACTCTTGTGTGGAAAGATCCACATCTTGGGTAGTCATTATCCCATACGTCACTAGCTCATGGACTCTTGTTAATTACATGAAAGAAAACATAATTTATGTAAGAACTTACCTGATAAATTCATTTCTTTCATATTAACAAGAGTCCATGAGGCCCACCCTTTTTTGTGGTGGTTATGATTTTTTTGTATAAAGCACAATTATTCCAATTCCTTATTTTATATGCTTCGCACTTTTTTTCTTATCACCCCACTTCTTGGCTATTCGTTAAACTGATTTGTGGGTGTGGTGAGGGGTGTATTTATAGGCATTTTAAGGTTTGGGAAACTTTGCCCCTCCTGGTAGGAATGTATATCCCATACGTCACTAGCTCATGGACTCTTGTTAATATGAAAGAAATGAATTTATCAGGTAAGTTCTTACATAAATTATGTTTTTGTACAAGCTTTGGTTCGTATAAAACCTGTCATTAAGTCAATTTCTCCTCCTTGGAGTTTGAATTTGGTTCTGGGGGCTCTTCAAGCTCCTCCTTTTGAACCCATGCATTCATTGGACATTAAATTACTTTCTTGGAAAGTTTTGTTCCTTTTGGCGATCTCTTCTGCCAGAAGAGTCTCTGAATTATCTGCTCTTTCTTGTGAGTCTCCTTTTCTGATTTTTCATCAGGATAAGGCGGTGTTGCGAACTTCTTTTGAATTTTTACCTAAGGTTGTGAATTCCAACAACATTACTAGAGAAATTGTGGTTCCCTCATTATGTCCTAATCCTAAGAATTCTAAGGAGAAATCGTTGCATTCTTTGGATGTTGTTAGAGCTTTGAAATATTATGTTGAAGCTACTAAGTCTTTCCGAAAGACTTCTAGTCTATTTGTTATCTTTTCCGGTTTTAGAAAAGGCCAGAAAGCTTCTGCCGTTTCTTTGGCATCTTGGTTGAAATCTTTAATTCATCATGCCTATGTCGAGTCGGGTAAAACTCCGCCTCAAAGGATTACAGCTCATTCTACTAGGTCAGTTTCTACTTCCTGGGCGTTTAAGAATGAAGCTTCGGTTGATCAGATTTGCAAAGCAGCAACTTGGTCCTCTTTGCATACTTTTACTAAATTCTACCATTTTGATGTATTTTCTTCTTCTGAAGCAGTTTTTGGTAGAAAAGTACTTCAGGCAGCGGTTTCAGTTTGAATCTTCTGTTTATGTTTTTCATTAAACTTTATTTTGGGTGTGGATTATTTTCAGCAGGAATTGGCTGTCTTTATTTTATCCCTCCCTCTCTAGTGACTCTTGCGTGGAAAGATCCACATCTTGGGTAGTCATTATCCCATACGTCACTAGCTCATGGACTCTTGCTAATTACATGAAAGAAAACATAATTTATGTAAGAACTTACCTGATAAATTCATTTCTTTGATATTAGCAAGAGTCCATGAGGCCCGCCCTTTTTTGTGGTGGTTATGATTTTTTTGTATAAAGCACATTTATTCCAATTCCTTATTTTTTATGCTTTCGCACTTTTTTCTTATCACCCCACTTCTTGGCTATTCGTTAAACTGAATTGTGGGTGTGGTGAGGGGTGTATTTATAGGCATTTTAAGGTTTGGGAAACTTTGCCCCTCCTGGTAGGAATGTATATCCCATACGTCACTAGCTCATGGACTCTTGCTAATATGAAAGAAATTAATTTATCAGGTAAGTTCTTACATAAATTATGTTTTTTGTTAAACTTCAGACACCTCTGCACCTTGGCTTTTCCTTTCTCTTCCTAACTTCGGTAGAATGACGGGAGGGAAGGGAGGATCTATATATACAGCTCTGCTGTGGTGCTCTTTGCCTCCTCCTGCTGACCAGGAGGCGTAATCCCACAAGTAAGGATGAAATCCGTGGACTCATCGTATCCAAAAAGAAATACATTTATCAGGTAAGCAATTTTCTTTTTTAATGTATCTGAAATTGAAATACCCTGGGCTTCAATCGGCGCTCTAGCTACAACAAAAAAAAAAAAAAAAAATGTGTGAGTGCCATATGACTAGAGCATTGATTGGAGAACAGTTCAAACCATTAGCTCAGAAAAAAAAAATTACTTTTAAATGGGGCAGCGGGTAGCGGTATTTGAATTTGATACCTATATTAAAAAGTAAGTTATAGCGCATCTTATTATCGGTTATTTGTAGAGTGCAAACAGATTCCACAGCGCTATAAACATATGCGGTATACAAGGTAGCAATTATAGGGATCAAATGGGTAGAGGGCCCTGTCTAGAGTTGCACTGTTGTAGTCAGCTCTTGTAAAGGTGATCTGTAAGCAGTTGGGCTCTTAGGCTTACATTCTAAGGTGGTTCATGGTGGATAGCAATGAAGGAGAGGAACAGGTATTAGGAAAGGTTAGTGTAGGTTGTATGTATCCCTGAATAGTAGAGTGCTTGAAGCTTTCAAAACTAGGGGAGAGAACTTGTGGAGCGAGGCAGAGAGTTCCACAAGATGGGAGCCAGTCTGGAGAAGTCCTGTAAACGGGAGGAGGTAACGAGAGGTGGAAAGTAGGAGGTCCGTGAGCAGAGTGAAGGGGACGGGAGGGAGAGTATCTGGAGATGAGGTCTGAGATATAGGGGGAGCAGTGCCTTTGAGGGTTTTGTATGTCAGAATTTTGTGTTTAATCCTGGAGGCAAGTGGAAGCCAGTAAATGGGATTGGCAAAGAGGTGCAGCAGATAAAGAGCCGATGTGTAAGGAAGAAGAGCCTGGCAGAGGCATTCATTATGGATTGTAAAGGAGCTAGGTGGCAGCTGGGGAGACCAGAGAGGACAGAGTTGCAGTAATCGAGGCGGGAAAGGATGAGAGAGTGGATTAAAATCTTAGTTGTGTCTTGTGTAAGGAAATTTCTAATTTTAGAGATGTTTTATATGGTGGAAGCGGCAGGATTTAGCCAAGGACTGAATGTGAGGAGTGAAAGAAAGATCAGAGTCAAGTGTGACCCCAAGACATCGGGCATGTGGGGTAGGGGTAATGATGGAGTTGTCGACAGTTATAGAGAGATGGGGGGTGGCGATTTCATAAGAAGGGGGGGAAATAAGGAGCTCAGTTTTGGAGAGATTTAGCTTAAGGTAGTGAGAGGACATCCATGTAGAGATCTTCATTACATCTGATGAATTAATCTCCATCTAAAATATCACGTAACATTCTGGATCTGTTTACACAAAGGGGAAAGTTTACCTTCACTTTAAAGGGACATAAAACCCCAAACGTTTCTTTCATGATTCAGATTTTAAAACTTCTAGTTTACTTCTATTATGGAATTTTCTTCATTCTCGTGGTGTCCTTTTATATACAGGTTTATTAAAGGGACAGTCAAGTCCCAAAAAAACTTTCATGTTTCAAATAG
This sequence comes from Bombina bombina, assembly GCF_027579735.1. Taxonomy (NCBI): domain Eukaryota; kingdom Metazoa; phylum Chordata; class Amphibia; order Anura; family Bombinatoridae; genus Bombina; species Bombina bombina. Next base: position 1,210,339,948 of record NC_069502.1, on the reverse strand, counting down.
GGCATGTAATTTTAAACAACTTTCCAATTTACTTTTATCACCAATTTTGCTTTGTTCTCTTGGTATTCTTAGTTGAAAGCTAAACCTAGGAGGTTCATATGCTAATTTCTTAGACCTTGAAGGCCGCCTCTAATCTAAATGCATTTTGATGGTCTTTCACCAATAGAGGGCATTAGTTCACATGCTTCATATAGATAACATTGAGCTCATGCACGAGAATTTACCATGGAGACCGCTTTGATTGGCTAAAATGCAAGTCTGTCAAAAGAACTGAAATAAGGGGGCAGTCTGCAGAGGCTTAGATACAAGGTAATTACAGAGGTAAAACATGTATAATTATAACTCTGTTGGTTATACAACTGGGGAATTGGAAATTAAGGGATTATCTATCTTTTAAAACAACAAAAATTCTGGTGTTGACTGTCTTTTTAACACCAGTCAGACATTCATTCCCTTGTCGGTTAATCTGCTCATGTTGGTTTGGTAGCGCATAAACATATTAGTTATACCAGTGATTTGCAACCTTTTTTTTGCTGTGGCACACTTTTTTACATTAAAAAATCCTGTGGCACACCACCATCCCAAAATTTAAAAAAAATCACATATTGTAGCCTAATACAGCATATATATATACACATACACACAAACACACACATACTGTATGTATTGTGCTGTTATGCCATGCCTCCTACAAACTACCCCTGCACTGGGAGTAAAAAACAAGCAAAGTTTAAAAAATATGTCACACTGTTGTCAGTCTGCCGTGGCACACCTGAGGATCTCTCATGGCACACTAGTGTGCCACGGCACACTGGTTGAAAAACACTGAGTTATACAATTTTATCTTCCCAGTCTGTCATGCAGTCATTGTATCATAAGCGCTTCGCGCTCTCTAATAACTCAGACATACAAGAATAAGTGCTTGATAGTAAACTACAATTTGTTGTTTAAAAGTAATTGTTGGCACATTGCTCACATTCTTAAAGGGACTGTCTGCACTAGAATGTTTATTGTTTAAAAAGATAATCCCTTTATTACCCATTCCCCAGTTTTGCATAACCAACACGGTTATATTAATATAATTTTTACCTCTGTGATTACCTTGTATCTAAGTCTCTGCAGACTGTCCCCTTATTTCAGTTCTTTTGACAGACTTGCATTTTAGCCAACCAGTGCTGACTCATAAATAACTCCACAGGAGTAAGCACAATGGTATCTATATGGCACACATGAACTAGCGCTGTCTAGCTGTGAAAAATCTGACAAAATGCACTGAGATAATAGGTGGCCTTTAAGGTCTTAGAAATTAGCATATGAGCCTACCATGGTTTAGCTTTCAACTAAGAATACCAAGCAAACAAAGCAAAATTGATGATAAAAGTAAATTGGAAAGTTGTTTAAAATGACATGCTCTGTCTGAATCATGAAAGCTTATTTCTTTCATGTAATTAGCAAGAGTCCATGAGCTAGTGACGTATGGGATATACATTCCTACCAGGAGGGGCAAAGTTTCCCAAACCTTAAAATGCCTATAAATACACCCCTCACCACACCCACAATTCAGTTTTACAAACTTTGCCTCCGATGGAGGTGGTGAAGTAAGTTTGTGCTAGATTCTACGTTGATATGCGCTCCGCAGCAAGTTGGAGCCCGGTTTTCCTCTCAGCGTGCAATGAATGTCAGAGGGATGTGAGGAGAGTATTGCCTATTTGAATGCAGTGATCTCCTTCTACGGGGTCTATTTCATAGGTTCTCTGTTATCGGTCGTAGAGATTCATCTCTTACCTCCCTTTTCAGATCGACGATATACTCTTATATATACCATTACCTCTGCTGATTCTCGTTTCAGTACTGGTTTGGCTTTCTACAAACATGTAGATGAGTGTCCTGGGGTAAGTAAATCTTATTTTCTGTGACACTCTAAGCTATGGTTGGGCACTTTATTTATAAAGTTCTAAATATATGTATTCAAACATTTATTTGCCTTGACTCAGAATGTTCAACATTCCTTATTTTTCAGACAGTCAGTTTCATATTTGGGATAAATGCATTTGTTTCAATCATTTTTTCTTACCTTAAAAAATTTGACTTTTTCCCTGTGGGCTGTTAGGCTCGCGGGGGCAGAAAATGCTTCATTTTATTGCGTCATTCTTGGCGCGGACTCTTTTGGCGCAAACAATTTTTTCTGTTTCCGGCGTCATACGTGTCGCCGGAAGTTGCCTCATTTTTTGACGTTTTTTTGCGTCAAAAATGTCGGCGTTCCGGATGTGGCGTCATTTTTGGCGCCAAAAGCATTTAGGCGCCAAATAATGTGGGCGTCTTTTTTGGCGCTAAAAAATATGGGCGTCATTTTTTGTCTCCACATTATTTAAGTCTCATTATTTTTTGCTTCTGGTTGCTAGAAGCTTGTTCACTGGCATTTTTTTCCCATTCCTGAAACTGTCATTTAAGGAATTTGATCAATTTTGCTTTATATGTTTTTTTCTTTTACATATTGCAAGATGTTCCACGTTGCAACTGAGTCAGAAGATACTTCAGGAAAATCACTGCACAGTGCTGGAGCTACCAAGCTAAGTGTATCTGCTATAAACTTTTGGTATCTGTTTCTCCAGCTGTTATTTGTATTGCATGTCATGTCAAACTTATTAATGCAGATAAAATTTCCTTTAGTACTGTTACATTACCTGTTGCTGTTCCGTCAACATCTAATTTTCAGAGTGTTCCTGATAACATAAGAGATTTTATTTTTAAATCCATTAAGAAGGCTATGTCTGTTATTTCTCCTTCTAGTATACATAAAAGTATTTTAAAACTTCTCTTTTTTCAGATGAATTTTTAAATGAACATCATCATTCTGATACTGATAATGGTTCTTCTGGTTCAGAGGTTTCTGTCTCAGAGGTTGATGCTTATAAATCTTTGTATTTGTTCAAGATGGAATTTATTCGTTCTTTACTTAAAGAAGTGTTATTTGCATTAGAAATAGAGGATTCTGGTCCTCTTGATACTAAATGTAAACGTTTAAATAAGGTTTTTAAATCTCCTGTAGTTATTCCAGAAGTATTTTATCTCCCTGATGCTATTTCTGAAGTAATTTCCAGGGAATGGAATAATTTGGGTAATTTATTTACTCCTTCTAGACGTTTAAGCAAATTATATCCTGTGCCATCTGACAGATTAGAGTTTTTTTGGACAAAAATCCCTAAGGTTATGGGGCTGTCTCTACTCCTGCTAATGTACTACTATTCCTACGGCAGATAGTACTTCATTTAAGGATCCTTTAGATAGGAAAATTGAATCCTTTCTAAGAAAAGCTTACTTATGTTCAGGTAATCTTCTTAGACCTGCTATATTTTTAGCGGATGTTGCTGCAGCTTCAACTTTTTGGTTAGAAGCTTTAGCGCAACAAGTAACAGATCATAATTTTATAGCATTATTATTATTCTATAACATGCTAATAATTTTATTGGTGATACCATCTTTTGATATCATTAGAGTTGATGTCAGGTATATGTCTCTAGCTATTTTAGCTAGAAAAGCTTTATGGATTAAACTTGGAATGCTGACATGTCTTCTAAGTCAACTTTGCTTTCCCTTTTTTTCCAGGGTAAATAATCATTTTCGTTCCTTTTCTCACAACAAGGAACAAAAGCCTGATCCTTCATCCTCAGGAGCGGTATCAGTTTGGAAACTATTTCCAGTTTGGAATATATCCAAGCCTTATAGAAACCTATAGCCAGCTCCTAAGTACCTATGAAGGTGCGGCCCTTATTCCAGCTCAGCTGGTATGGGGCAGATTACGTTTTCTTCAAAGAAATTTGGATCAATTCCGTTCTTAATCTCTGGTTTCAGAAACATTGTTTCAGAAAGGTACAGAATTGACTTCAAGTTCAGGCCTCCTGCTAAGAGATTCTTTTCTTTCCCGTGTCCCAGTTAACACAGCAAAGGCTCAGCATTTCTGAAATGTGTTTCAGATCTAGAGTTGGCTGGAGTATTTATGCCAGTTCCAGTTCTGGAACAGGGGCTGGGGTTTTATTTTATCTCTTCATTGTACCAAAGAAGGTCAATTCCTTCAGACCAGTTCCGGATCTATCATTATTGAATCGTTATGTTAGGATACCAACATTCAAGATGGCTCCTGTAGGACTATCCTGCCTTTTGTTTAGCAAGGGCATTATATGTCTACAATAGATTTACAGGATGTGTATCTGCATATTCCGATTCATCCAGATCATTTTTAGTATCTGAGATTCTCTTTTTAGACAAGCATTACCAGTTTTGTGGCTCTACCGTTTGGCCTAGCCTCAGTTCCAAGAATTTTTTTCAAAGGTTCTCGGTGCCCTTCTTTCTGTAATCAGAGAATAGGGTTTTGGTATTTCCTTATTTGGACGATATCTTGGTACTTGCTCAGTCTTCTCATTTTCGAAGAATCTCATACGAATCGACTTGTGTTGTTTCTTCAAGTTCATGGTTGGAGGATCAATTTACCAATCAGTTCATTGATTCCTCAGACAAGGGTAACCTTTTTAGGTTCCTAGATAGATACAGTGTCTATGACTCTGTCCTTGTCAGACAAGAGAAGTTTAACATTGATATCAGCTTGTCAAAACCTTCAGTCACAATCATTCCCTTTGGTAGCCTTATGCATGGAAATGTTGGGTCTTAGGACTGCCGCATCAGATGCGATCTCCTTTGCTCGTTTTCACATGCGACCTCTTCAGCTCTGTATGCTGAACCAATGGTGCAGGGATTACTCAAAGATATCTCAATTAATATCTTTAAACTGATTTTACGACACTCTCTGACATGGTGGACAGATCACCATCGTTTAGTTCAGGGGGCTTCTTTGTTCTTCCGACCTGGACTATAATCTCAACAGATGCAAGTCTTACAGGTTGGGGAGCTGTGTGGGGGTATCTGACGGCACAAGGGGTTTGGGAATCTCAGGAGGTGAGATTTCCGATCAATATTTTGGAACTCCGTGCAATTTTCAGAGCTCTTCAGTCTTGGCCTCTTCTGAAGAGAGAGTTGTTCATTTGTTTTCAGATAGACAATGTCACAACTGTGGCATACATCAATCATCAAGGAGGGACTCAGTCCTCTGGCTATGAAAGAAGTATCTCGAATTTTGGTTTGGGCGGAATCCAGCTCCTGTCTAATCTCTGCGGTTCTTATCCCAGGTATGGACAATTGGAAAGCGGATTATCTCAGTCGCCAAACTTTGCACCTGGGCGAATGGTCTCTTCACCCAGAGGTATTTCCTCAGATTGTTCAAATGTGGGAACTCCCAGAAATAGATCTGATGGCTTCTCATCTAAACAAGAAACTTCCCAGGTATCTGTCCAGATCCCGGGATCCTCAGGCGGAGGCAGTGGATGCATTATCACTTCCTTGGAAGTATCATCCTGCCTATATCTTTCCGCCTCTAGTTCTTCTTCCAAGAGTAATCTCCAAGATTCTGAAGGAATGCTCGTTTGTTCTGCTGGTAGCTCCGGCATGGCCTCACAGGTTTTGGTATGCGGATCTTGTCCGGATGGCCTCTTGCCAACCGTGGACTCTTCCGTTAAGCCCAGACCTTCTGTCTCAAGGTCCTTTTTTCCATCAGGATCTGAAATCCTTAAATTTAAAGGTATGGAGATTGAACGCTTGATTCTTGGTCAAAGAGGTTTCTCTGACTCTGTGATTAATACTATGTTACAGGCTCGTAAATCTGTATCCAGAGAGATATATTATAGAGTCTGGAAGACTTATGTTTCTTGGTGTCTTTCTCATCATTTTTCTTGGCATTCTTTTTGAATACCGAGAATATTACAGTTTCTTCAGGATGGTTTAGATAAGGGTTTGTCCGCAAGTTCCTTGAAAGGTCAAATCTCTGCTCTTTCTGTTCTTTTTCACAGAAAGATTGCTATTCTTCCTGATATTCATTGTTTTGTACAAGCTTTGGTTTGTATAAAGCCTGTCATTAAGTCAATTTCTCCTCCTTGGAGTTTGAATTTGGTTCTGGGGGCTCTTCAAGCTCCTCCATTTGAACCTATGCATTCATTGGATATTAAATTACTTTCTTGGAAAGTTTTGTTCCTTTTGGCCATCTCTTCTGCCAGAAGAGTTTCTGAATTATCTGCTCTTTCTTGTGAGTCTCCTTTTCTGATTTTTCATCAGGATAAGGCGGTGTTGCGAACTTCTTTTGAATTTTTACCTAAGTTGTGAATTCCAACAACATTAGTAGAGACATTGTGGTTCCTTCATTATGTCCTAATCCTAAGAATTCTAAGGAGAAATCGTTGCATTCTTTGGATGTTATTAGAGCTTTGAAATATTATGTTGAAGCTACTAAGTCTTTCCGAAAGACTTCTAGTTTATTTGTTATCTTTTCCGGTTTTTAGTAAGGCCAGAAAACTTCTGCCATTTCTTTGGCATCTTGGTTGAAATCTTTAATTCATCTTGCCTATGTTGAGTCGGGTAAGACTCCGCCTCATAGGATTACAGCTCATTCTACTAGGTCAGTTTCTACTTCCTGGGCGTTTAGGAATGAAGCTTCGGTTGATCAGATTTGCAAAGCGGCAACTTGGTCCTCTTTGCATACTTTTACCAAATTCTACCATTTTGATGTATTTTCTTCTTCTGAAGCAGTTTTTGGTAGAAAAGTACTTCAGGCAGCGGTTTCAGTTTGAATCTTCTGCTTATGTTTTTCATTAAACTTTATTTTGGGTGTGGATTATTTTCAGCAGGAATTGGCTGTCTTTATTTTATCCCTCCCTCTCTAGTGACTCTTGCGTGGAAAGATCCACATCTTGGGTAGTCATTATCCCATACGTCACTAGCTCATGGACTCTTGCTAATTACATGAAAGAAAACATAATTTATGTAAGAACTTACCTGATAAATTCATTTCTTTCATATTAGCAAGAGTCCATGAGGCCCGCCCTTTTTTGTGGTGGTTATGATTTTTTTGTATAAAGCACAATTATTCCAATTCCTTATTTTATATGCTTTCGCACTTTTTTCTTATCACCCCACTTCTTGGCTATTCGTTAAACTGAATTGTGGGTGTGGTGAGGGGTGTATTTATAGGCATTTTAAGGTTTGGGAAACTTTGCCCCTCCTGGTAGGAATGTATATCCCATACGTCACTAGCTCATGGACTCTTGCTAATATGAAAGAAATGAATTTATCAGGTAAGTTCTTACATAAATTATGTTTTTTTGACTAGACTGTCCCTTTAATCATTTTAATATATGTAAAAACTATTGATGCATTAGACTTTTAGGAAGAAAGATTAAAATGTGTTTGAGAGCAGCTGCCACGTTGCAGAACTGGTTAGTTAATAGTTATTTAATGTTATGTTCCTGAGCTTATAGCAGGAAGTTACCAGTGGGTGCATATCCTTGTACGTTTGCTCTATGTACATCCAAACCCAATAGGATTATACTATATCAGGCCAGAAGTGACAGCTGCGTAAACCCTCTAAGCTGAGAGCTGAGTCAGTGGACATTTCTGTTAAAGGAATATAATACTATTTTTTTTTATCATTCTCTATGTGTAATACCGTAGTCAAGCATTGCGTTTTAAGGCATTTTAAATAATGTTTATTAGTATAATTTTCATGGTTTTGCAGACCTCACAGCTATCCCTATTCGAGAGGGATAGTCATGGATTCTGAGCTCTGTCCCCCTCTCCTTTTTAGATAGCGTTATGTCTAACAGAATTTCTGTTAGCCTCATCCATGGAGCACACAGACACACCCTCAAACTGCCCAGACACACCCTCAAACTTCCCAGGCGCACCCACTAACTGCCCAGACACACCCACTAACTGCCCAGACACACCCTCAAACTTCCCAGGCGCACCCACTAACTGCCCAGACACACCCTCAAACTGCCCAGACACACCCACTAACTGCCCAGACACACCCACTAACTGCCCAGACACACCCTCAAACTGCCCAGACACACCCTCAAACTTCCCAGGCGCACCCACTAACTGCCCAGACACACCCACTAACTGCCCAGACACACCCTCAAACTGCCCAGACACACCTTCAAACTGCCCAGACACACCCTCAAACTGCCCAGACACCCCCTCAAACTGCCCAGACACACCCTCAAACTGCCCAGACACCCCCTCAAACTGCCCGGACACCCCCTCAAACTGCCCGGACACCCCCACTAACTGCCCGGATACACCCACTAACTGCCCGGACACACCCACTAACTGCTCGGACACACCCACTAACTGCCCAGACACACCCTCAAACTGCCCAGACACACCTTCAAACTGCCCAGACACACCCTCAAACTGCCCAGACACCCCCTCAAACTGCCCAGACACACCCTCAAACTGCCCAGACACCCCCTCAAACTGCCCGGACACCCCCTCAAACTGCCCGGACACCCCCACTAACTGCCCGGATACACCCACTAACTGCCCGGACACACCCACTAACTGCTCGGACACACCCACTAACTGCTCGGACACACCCTCAAACTGCCCGGACACACCCACTAACTGCCCAGGCGCACCCACTAACTGCCCAGACACACCCACTAACTGCCCAGACACACCCACAATCCTACCTATTAGCTACCCACTATCCCATCCCTCTGCACACTGCTCCTCCCACAAAATAGCAACCGGCTCACGTCAACCTCATGAGTCCCTGGTATGGTTTTGTAGTCTAGAGGCATACCCTTTGAGTATGTTTTTTTTTTATTTAATTTGCTTAGGTCTATTAAAATAGCATTACATTTGTCTTTCATGATTCAGATAAATTGTAAAATGTAAAAAAACATCCCAGTATTGTTTATATTATCAGATTTATTTCATTCTCTGGAAATCCTTTGCCAAAAAGCATGCAGATGGGCTCAGAAGCGTGCACATGCCTGGAGCACTATAAGGCAGCATATTTGCAAGAATACTTTTAACAATAGCACTAGATGGCAGAAGTGGTTTTACAAACTCTATAATGTGCGAGCTACATACCTAGGTATGCTCCAACATAAGATGCAATGAAGAAATGAAGACATTTTCTTAATCTGTATTCTCACTCTGAATTGTCAAAGAAAAAAGGGCTTTTATGTCCCTAGTGCTGCTGCACTTAATTATTCTTTTCTCTGTAACTAACTGGACAATAATTTCTTCTTTTTGGGCATTAGTTGTTTTTTTCTGTTTCATTGAGGATCATGTGACTGTCACAAATGACATAGTACAACAGTACACACATAGAATATAAGTACTTTAGTACCAGATCTGTTGGTGACTGAGCACAATGACGAGGTCACACAATCCCCCCCCCAGCTCTAATTTAGCCCCCACTCTCAATTCTCATAACTGAGCAGTAATTGTATGCCTTGGCTGCCAGTACCTTACAAATCAATCGTTTCACCTAATTGGCTGCCAGTAACAATTTCACCCCCTTTACTGCCCCTCCCTCACTTCTTTCTGCTCCATGTTTAGAGAGAATAACTCATCGTGTAGCCCATTAACAAATCTAGACAAGCCAAACTTTTTCCCACTAAAATCCTCTAGATACATTGTTTTCAATGCAGGAAAGGATTCTGGGTAAGCTATGCAAATAAGGTTCACAATGCCTCACCTTTTTGCTTCTAATTCTAAGCTTAGCTAGGGTTAATATACTATCCCCGGTACAGCCGTTTTGTGGTTTCTGCCACTCATCAGTTGGAAGTAGGTTGAAACCCTGCTTTATGCTTGTAATACATTTAGCCATAGGAGACCTTTTATATTCAGCTAACACTCAGGGACTGAACGTTTAATTGTCCATTAATTTTGTGTCGATTTTACTGCACAGCTTGGTAAATTACTGTTTGGTTGAATACTGGACCCCAGTGCAACCTTAATGCCCGATCACATGGCAACCTCATAAACTTTCTATGTTCAATGTCCTTTCCGTCATGATTCTATATAACACGCCCACTTACAGACACCTCAGTAGTATATAAAACAAAAGGAGTCAGGGTTTGAAGTATCATGGTGCCACGCTGCAACCAATATTAATATTGAAAGACCCAATAAGGGAAGGAAACGTATAGTACTTCCCATTAAGTTTGAACTATAACACACCAAACATTATTATTACTGGAAACTGATGACTCAACAAGTATCAAGCAATCTCTAAATGCAGCACAGCAAGCAGAGAAGTGCTGAGTCCATTAAACACGTCAGTATATTAGACAATAGACAAGTCACAGTTCTCTGTATATAAAGGCGACAAGGTATTGCAAAGGAAACATATAATGTCCTCGAATGAAGACTTAACATGGACACATCCATTGTTGTCTCTGCTGAAACTTGTACGTAAACAACTATAAACTCACAGGCCAGCTGAGTATTACCCAGCATGCTAAATGCCAGCTCTGAGAAGCTATGTAGCGTATTGACCCGACCTCCTTAGGTGACACTCTGGACTACACAGTGTACGTACAGGATTACACATAACAACAGGCTGCACTTCTCCTCATGGTAACCTTGCTATTAGTTATAAAAAAATAAATTACTTCTACTATGTGTTTAACCCCATAGAGGTGCAGGTGTTGCTGCACTTAAAATATATGCTAAAATTGTGATTGTGATGTCTTGTGATTAAACATTACTGGATATTTACTTTGGTTAGAATTGATTTTTTGCTTCTCTAAACAAACTAGTGTGGTCACAAGACAAGTAGCCAGGAACAGTAAGTATTTAGGTAAGTCTCTTAGGTCACTTTGTACAATGGGCAAGTCGTACAATTTAACAGAACAGAAAACCCTGTCACTAAACATTAAAGTATTTTTGTATTAAAAGGTATCTGTGTATTTTGAAACTAACAGGAACGTCTCATTGGTTCATAAGCAGATCTCCCACTACTTTATTGGTGGACACTGGACAGTGACACCCCTCACTCACATAAACACAAAACATATTTTGTTTCTCAAACAGTATTATCATTCAAAATGGCTCTTAGATACAATACAATCTTGATTCACCTACCTAATACCAGGGGCACCACTTCTCATTTGACCAGCTCCTTACTAGTCCTCAGATCCATTACAAAACTCAATCCTGCTCCCCTTTTCTTCTGCCTAGCCTGGTAATGGACTTATAGAACCAGAGATCATATGGCTGCCTTGGTTTTGACATTGGGAGACAGATTCAACTTCAAAGGTAAACCTACTTCATTTACTCTTAGAGTTATCTAGATTAACTGAGAAATCATTTGTCACCCTGGTATCTAAGGGAACATGAGCAAAAAGTGATTTCTTTCATGTAATTAGCAAGAGTCCATGAGCTAGTGACGTATGGGATATACATTCCTACCAGGAGGGGCAAAGTTTCCCAAACCTTAAAATGCCTATAAATACACCCCCTCACCACACCCACAATTCAGTTTTACAAACTTTGCCTCCCATGGAGGTGGTGAAGTAAGTTTGTGCTAGATTCTACGTTGATATGCGCTTCGCAGCAGGCTGGAGCCCGGTTTTCCTCTCAGTGTGCAGTGAATGTCAGAGGGATGTGAAGAGAGTATTGCCTATTTGAATTCAATGATCTCCTTCTACGGGGTCTATTTCATAGGTTCTCTGTTATCGGTCGTAGAGATTCATCTCTTACCTCCCTTTTCAGATCGACGATATACTCTTATATATACCATTTCCTCTACTGATTCTCGTTTCAGTACTGGTTTGGCTTTCTACTACATGTAGAAGAGTGTCCGGGGGTAAGTAAGTCTTATTTTGTGACACTCTAAGCTATGGTTGGGCACTTTTATATAAAGTTCTAAATATATGTGTTTAAACATTTATTTGCCTTGATTCAGGATGTTCAACGTTCCTTATTTCAGACAGTCAGTTTCATATTTGGGATAATGCATATGAATAAATCAATTATTTCTTACCTTAAAATTTGACTTTTTTCCTGTGGGCTGTTAGGCTCGCGGGGGCTGAAAATGCTTCATTTTATTGCGTCATTCTTGGCGCAGACTTTCTTGGCGCAAAAATTTTCTTGTCATTTCCGGCGTCATACGTGTCGCCGGAAGTTGCGTCATTTTTTTGACGTTTTTGCGCCAAAAAATGTCGGCATTACCGGATGTGGCGTCATTTTTGGCGCTAAAAAATTCGAGCGTCATTGTTGTCTCCACAATATTTCAGTCTCATTGTTTATTGCTTCTGGTTGCTAGAAGCTTGTTCATTGGCATTTTTTCCCATTCCTGAAACTGTCATTTAAGGAATTTGATCAATTTTGCTTTATATGTTGTTTTTTCTATTACATATTGCAAGATGTCTCAGATTGACCCTGAATCAGAAGCCACTTCTGGAAAAACGCTTAACTGAGTTTCAGTTCTACCAAAGCTAAGTTCATTTATTTTAAGTGTTATAAATGTTTATCTTTAGCTATGGTTTGTAATAAGTTATTATGATATACTTTTACATGCAGAATCCATTAGTATTTATGCTTTATATATTGCCATTCTTACATCTTATGTACAAGAAATATTTAGAAGATTTATAAGAAATATTTTTCTGATTCTATTTTAAAGGCTTTGTCTGACTTTGTGCCTTCTAATAAAAAATTTTAGCTCTTTTTTACTTCTTTTTTATTTATTGAAGTTTCAAATGACCAACAACATACTGATTTATCCTTCTCTGATGATGTTTTTTCTCTTTCAGAATTTTCTTCATCAGATATTGACACTAACAAATCTACTTTTATATTATTTTTTTATTATTAAAGTACATTTGTTCTTTGTTGAAAAGGTGTTGATTATTTTGGATATTAAGGTAACTAGTTCTTTAAGACTAGCTGACACTATTTCTGCCTATTTATTCTTCTGTGTTTTCAGAGGTTTTCTTTCCAATTCCCCATACTAGGGAATGGAATAGGCTGAGAATTTTCTTTTATTCCTTCTTCAAAGGTTTTAAATTATATTCTTTGCCAGCAGTTAAATTCAATTTGGAGGGTTCTCCAATTTATTGGGGCTATCTCTACTCCTACTAATTATGCTATTGTTTCTATAGCAAAATAGTATTTATTTTCCTTTAGAATTATCTCTGTTAATCAAGCTTTTCTTCCGGGAGATATGATTTTCATTTCATCTGAATAAAGAACTTCCCAGGGGCCTATTAAGGTCTGGGAATTTTCAGGCGGAAGTAGTGTATGCATTGACATTTCTTTGGAATTATCTTTTTGCCTATTTCTTTCCGCCTCTAGTTCTTCTTCCAAAATTCTTATGGAGTATTTGTTTGTTATGCCGGTAGCTCCAGCATGGCTTCTCAGGTTTTGGTATGCGAATCTCATTCGGATGGCCAGTTGCCAACGTTGGACACCTCCGTTTAAACCAGACCTTTTCTTTCTCAAGGCCTTTTTTTCCATCAGGATCTCAAATCATTACATTTGAAGGGATGGAGATTGAACGCTTGGTTTTTAGTCATAGAGGTTTTTCTGACTCATTGATTAATACTATGTTTCAGGCTCATAAATCTGTCTCTAGAAATATTTACATTGAGTCTGGAAGACCTACTTTTCTTGGCATTCTTTTAAAATTCATAGAATTTTATTATTTTTTCAGGTTGGTTTGGATAAGGTTTTGTCTTCAATTCTTTGTTAGGACAAATCTCTACTCTTTCTGTTCTTTTTTCACAGAAAGATTGCTAATCATCCTGATATTCATTGTTTTGTACAGGCTTTGGTCCATATCAAGCCTGTCATTAATTCAATCTCTCCTCTTTGGAGTCTCAATTTGGTGCTGAGGGCTTTACATGCTCCTCCCTTTGAAACTATGCATTTTCTGAACGTTAAATTACTTTCTTAGAAAAGTATTGTTCCTTTTGGTTATTTCTTCTACTAGAAGAGTTTTTGAGTTATCTGCTCTTTTTTGTGAATATCCTTTTCTGATTTTTCATCAGGATAAGGCAGTGTTACTTCCTGATATTCATCATTTTTTTCAGGTTTTGATTCGTATCAAACCTGTCATTAAGCCAATTTCTCCTCCTTGGAGTCTTAATTGGGTTCTGAAGGTTTTTTCAGGCTCTTCTATTTTGAGCATATGCTTGCTCTGGACATTCATTACTTTCATGGAAAGTATTGTTCTTTTTGGACATCTCTTCAGCTAGAACAATTTTTGAATTATCTGTTCTTTCTTGTGAATCTTCTTGTTCTGATTTTTCATCAGAATAAGGTGTTTTTTTGCTGTCCTCATCTCAATTTTCACCTAAGTTGTGAATTCTAACAACATTAGTGGAGGAATTATTGTCTTTTCCTTGTGTTCTAATCCTAAGAATTCTTTGGTAAGATTCTTACATTCTTTAGGATATGGTAAGAGTTTTTATTATATTGAAGCTACTCAGATTTCAGACAGACTTCTAGTCTATTTGTTATCTTTTCTGGTTTTAGGAAGGTCAGAAGGCTTCTGCCATTTCCTTGGCATCTTGGTTAAGCTTTTGATTCATCATGCTTATTGGGAGTCGGATTATTCCCCGTCTCAGAGGATTACGGCTCATTCTACTAGGTCAGTTTCTACTTCCTGGGCTTTTTAAGAATGAAGCTTCTGTTGATCAAATTTGCAAAGCAATGACTTAGTCTTCTTTGCATATTTTTACTAAATTCTACCATTTTGATGTTTTCTCTTCTTTAGAAACAGTTTTTGGTAGAATAGTACTTCAGGCAGCTGTTTCAGTTTGATTCTTCTGCTTATAATTTCAGTTTTTTTCATTATTAAAATTGAAACTTTTGATTTGGGTAGTGGATTAATTTTTCAGTGGAATTGGCTGTCTTTATTTTATCCCTCCCTCTCTAGTGACTCTTGCGTGGAAGTTCCACATCTTGGGTATTTATATCCCATACGTCACTAGCTCATGGACTCTTGCTAATTACATGAAAGAAAACATAATTTATGTAAGAACTTACCTGATAAATTAATTTCTTTCATATTAGCAAGAGTCCATGAGGCCCACCCTTTTTTGTGGTGGTTATGATTTTTTTGTATAAAGCACAATTATTCCAATTCCTTATTTTTTTGATGCTTTCGCTCTTTTCTTATCACCCCACTTCTTGGCTATTCGTTAAACTGAATTGTGGGTGTGGTGAGGGGTGTATTTATAGGCATTTTAAGGTTTGGGAAACTTTGCCCCTCCTGGTAGGAATGTATATCCCATACGTCACTAGCTCATGGACTCTTGCTAATATGAAAGAAATGAATTTATCAGGTAAGTTCTTACATAAATTATCTTTTTATTATCAAAGACTTACAATTCTATGAAATACTCATTTTCATTCAAACAGAAATTCACCCTAAGAGAACCAATTTGTTCAGAAGGTGGAGTCTAATGGTATAGGCAAGATGGCCGATGTATCATTACTGCAGTACGTCCTTAGAAGGTGCAACAAGACCAGTCTTTCTCTGAGCCTTCCCTTTCCTCCACATACAGAATATGCAACTAACACTGATTGTCACATTTACATATTCAGTTTTAACAAAGGCCTTGCTTTGGATCTAGAGTGAGGAAGAATCAGTTCTGTCTTAAAAACATTTTAGAGCTTAGAGCCATAACTTGTATTGCAATATTTGTGGAATTATCTGCAGGGCTTAGTAAATCAATATAAAGACAAGTGTCTTATATACAATTCCATGGGAAATAGTCAAGTGATCCTCAAAAACATTATTCCATGGATCTTCTGGAAAAGTATAGAAATTAAAAGTAGTCCGTATTCCTTCTGCATTATGAAGTGGGTCAGCTGAGCAGGGTCACAATTCGTCAGATATCATGGCATCTCCATAGGCAGATTTCCTATAAAATGGAACTGTAGGGGTATCCAGGAGTGGGGGGGGGGGGAGGATGATGTTTTTCCTCCAGAATCACTAATTCCTCATTTCCCCTCATTTCCTTGTAAGAAAAAAGGCAGAATATATTGCAGTTCTAGCCCAAGAAGGCTGTGATACTCATTTGGTAATTGTGAGTTGACAATGACAGAGTGTTGAATGTCCAAGACTGCTGAAATAATGTATACGTCAGGCAAGAAAGAAGACAACTCCAGCCTGGGCTATGTTAGCCATCTGGATGATTCCACACCAGTGTGTCCACATCTGATGTCAAGTCATGGTATCTGTTCTTGCATGATCAGCAACCCTTAAAGGGACAGTATACACTTTGAGATTGATATACAGTATAACAACTTTAAATTATGCATAGTCAGTGAAACAACTTTGCAATACACCTTCATTAATTATTGTGCCCCTTTTCCTGTAATTAGTCTGAAAATTGTGGATTGTTCAGTCTTGAAAACTGAAAGAACAGACAGCAGCTTGACAAGCCTAACCTGTCATTCATCTCTCACTAATTTGCAGTTTGTTATTATTGCTGCTGAAGCCAAAAATGGAGATTCTCTTGAGCAAAACACGTCCTGTTATCTCTGGACTCAAGTACCGATTGGCCCCTCCAAATAAGGAAAGTGGTAGGTGGAGAGTGACACCTGAAGAATAATGCACCTGCTGACTTATCAAGGCTTACTCTGCTACATACATGTCCCTCATTGGCTTTACGATTTAAAAACTGCAAAACAATTTGCTTTACAGTTGCAAGAAATAGTATGTGAACCCTTTGGAATGATATGGATTTCTGCACAAATTGGTCATAAAATGTGATCTGATCATCATCTAAGTCACAACTATAGACAATCACAGTCTGCTTAAACTAATAACACACAAAGAATAAAATGTTGCCATGTTTTTATTGAACACACCATGTATACATTCACAGTGCAGGTGGAAAAAGTATGTGAACCCTTGGATTTAATAACTGGTTGAACCTCCTTTGGCAGCAATAACTTCAACCAAACGTTTCCTGTAGTTGCAAATCAGACGTGCACAACGGTCAGGAGTAATTCTTGACCATTCCTCTTTACAGAACTGTTTCAGTTCAGCAATATTATTGGGATGTCTGGTGTGAATCGCTTTCTTGAGGTCATGCCACAGCATCTCAATCGGGTTGAGGTCAGGACTCTGACTGGCCACTTCAGAAGGCATATTTTCTTCTGTTTAAGCCATTCTGTTGTTGATTTACTTCTATGCTTTGGGTCATTGTCCTGTTGCAACACCCATCTTCTGTTGAGCTTCAGCTGGTAGATAGATGGCCTTAAGTTCTCCTGCAAAATGTCTTGATGAACTTGGGAATTCATTTTTCCTTCGATGATAGCAATCCGTCCAGGCCCTGACGCAGCAAAGCAGCCCCAAACCATGATGCCCCCACCACCATACTTCACAGTTGGGATGAGGTTTTGATGTTGGTGTGCTGTGCCTCTTTTTCGCCACACATAGTGTTTCTTCCAAACAACTCAACTTTGGTTTCATCTGTCCACAGAATATTTTGCCAGTACTGCTGTGGAACATCCAGGTGCTCTTGCGCAAACTGTAAACATGCAGCAATGTTTTGTTTGGACAGCAGTGGCTTCCTCTATGCTATCCTCCCATGAAATCCATTTTGTTTAGTGTTTTACATATTGTAGATTCACTAACAGGGATGTTAGCATTTGCCAGTGACTTTTGTAAGTCTTTAGCTGACACTCTAGGATTCTTCTTCACCTCATTGAGCAGTCTGCACTGTGCTCTTGCAGTCATCTTTACAGGACGGCCACTTCTAGGGAGAGTAGCAGCAGTGCTGAACTTTCTCCATTTATAGACAATTTGTCTTACTGTGGACTGATGAACAGCAAGGCTTTTGAAGATACTTTTATAACCCTTTCCAGCTTTATGCAAGTCAACAATTCTTAATCGTAGGTCTTCTGAGAGCTCTTTTGTGTGAGGCATCATTCACATCAGGCAATGCTTCTTGTGAAAAGCAAACCCAGAACTGGTGTGTGATTTTTATAGGGCAGCTGTAACCAACACCTCCAATCTCATCTCATTGATTGGACTCCAGTTGGCTGACATCTCACTCCAATTAGCTCTTGGAGATGTCATTAGTCTAGGGGTTCACATACTTTTCCACCTGCACTGTGAATGTTTACATGGTGTGTTCAATAAAAACATGGCAACATTTAATTCCTTGTGTGTTATTAGTTTAAGCAGGCTGTGATTGTCTATTGTTGTGACTTAGATGATGATCAGATCGCATTTTATGACCAATTTGTGCAGAAATCCATATCATTCCAAAGGGTTCACATACTTTTTCTTGCAACTGTATATTAACTTTATGGCAGTGGCTAGTGCTCTAAAACAAGGCAAATATTAGTGGAGTTTGGCTAATGAAAAATAATTGCAGAAAATAGAATGTTAACCCCTTAGTGACCATACCACTTTTCCATTTGTTGACCGTTTGGGACCAAGGTTATTTTTACATTTCTGTGGTGTTTGTGTTTAGCTACAATTTTCCTCTTACTCATTTACTGTACCCACACATATTATATACCGTTTTTTTTCTCACCATTAAATGGACTTTCTAAAGATACCATTATTTTCATCATATCTTATAATTTACTATATTTGTTTTATAAAATATAAAAAAATGGAAAAAAACACACTTTTTCTAACTTTGACCCCCAAAATCTGTTACACATCTACAACCACCAAAAAACACCCATGCTAAATAGTTTCTAAATTTTGTCCTGAGTTTAGAAATACCCAATGTTTACATGTTCTTTCCTTTTTTTGCAAGTTATAGGGCAATAAGTACAAGTAGCGCTTTGCTATTTCAAAACCATTTCCCCCCCAAAATTAGCGATAGTTAGATTGTAACACTGATATCTGTCAGGAATCCCTGAATAACCCTTCACATGTATATATTTTTAAAAAGAAGACAACCTAAGGTATTAAACGGGGTATTTGACTCTTTTCATGCAACCATTTTACCAACAATCTATGCCAAATTTGAAAGAAAAAAAAAGTGGTGATTTTTGACAAAATAGCAATTTAAGAATACATTTACTGAGAATGTTAAGGGATACTGCCAAATAACACCCCAATATGTGTTCAGCAACATCTCATGAGTACAATGATACCACCCATGAATAGGTTTGTTGGGTTCTCAGGGGGCTAAAAGGCCTTATTTTTTAGGGGGCACATTCCAGTTTTCGAACTTGTAATTTTCACATCTGTCATCATGCACCCATGTCCTATTTGGGACATTTCTGAAGCCAGCCAATGTAATTTACCCCCATCAAACCATATATTTATGAAAAGTAGACACCCTAGGGTATTTGAAATGCAGGTATTTTAACACTTTCCATGCACTAATTCAACCACCAGTCTTTGTCAAACTTTTGGGTAGTCATTTTTTTGTGTTATTTTTCACGCACTTTAGGCATGCATTCTTAGTTCCTGTTATTTGTTACTGCAAAAATACTCAATATGTGTTCAACAACATCTCCTGAGTACAATAATACCACCCATGTATAGATTTGTTGGGTTCTCAGGGGACTAAAAGGCCTTATTTTTAGGGGGCACGTTCCAGTTTTCCAACTTGGAATTTTCACATCTGTCATCATGCACCCATGTCCTATATGGGTCATTTCTGAATGCTGGCCAATGTAATTTACCCCTATTACACCATATATTTTTGAAAAGTAGACACCCTAGGGTATTTGAAATGCTGGTATATTTTAAATTCAATATTTTTTTATTGATGAATGAATGTTAAATTCTGAATACATGAAAATGAACATAAGATTGTATAAATCATTTTCTTTCATGTAATTGGCAAGAGTCCATGAGCTAGTGACGTATGGGATATACAATCCTACCAGAAGGGGCAAAATTTCCCCAACCTTAAAATGCCTATAAATACACCCCTCACTACACCCACAATTCAGTTTTACAAACTTTGTCTCCTATGGAGGTGGTGAAGTAAGTTTGTGCTAAGATTTCTACGTTGATATGCGCTTCTCAGCATTTTGAAGCCCGATTCCTCTCAGAGTACAGTGAATGTCAGAGGGATGTGAAGGGAGTATCACCTATTGAATGCAATGGTTTTCCTCACAGGGATCTATTTCATAGGTTCTCTGTTATCGGTCGTAGAGATTCATCTCTTTTGGCGTGAAGTTACGTTCGTTGACGCAAGTTTGTCATTTCTGGCGTCTTAGTTGACGCCGACTCTTTCACAAGGTTGCGTGATCTGTGACGCGAGTGTGTCATTTCCGGACGTTATTGGCGCCAAAAAATATTTTTCTGTTTGTGTGCATCATACTTAGCGCCAAATATTTTCATTATTTAAGACCCCATTCCTATATGCCTCTTGCCTTTTACTCTATCAGAGGGCTATGCTGTTTGCATTTTTTCCCCATTCCTGAAACTGCCATATAAGGAAATTGATCATTTTGCTTTATATGTTATGTTATGTAAGTTAAGTTTTTTTTTCTCTTACATTTGCAAGATGTCTCAATCTGATCCTGTCTCCAAAATCACTGTTGGATCCCTGCTGCCTGATAACAGTTCTACCAAAGCTAAGTGCATTTGTTGTAAACTTGTGGAGGTTATTTCTCCAGCTGTGGTTTGTAATAGTTGTCATGATAAACTTTTACATGCAGAGAATGTATCCATCTGTAGTAGTGCATTACCTGTTGCTGTTCCCTCAACATCTAATGCACAAGATATACCTGCAAATTTAAAAGAATTTATTTCTGATTCTATTCAGAAGACTTTGTCTGCCATCCTGCCTTCTAATAAACGTAAAAGGTCTTTTAAAACTTCTCATAAAGTTGATGAGATTTCAAATGACCGGCAACATGCTGAATTATACTGCTCTGATGAGGATCTATCTGGTTCAGAAGATCCTACCTCAGATATTGACACTGACAAATCTTCATATTTATTTAAAATGGAGTATATTCGTTCTTTGTTAAAAGAAGTGTTGATTGCATTGGATATGGAGGAAACTAGTCCTCTTGATATTAAAACTAGTAAACGTTTAAATTCTGTTTATAAACCTCCTGTGGTTACTGCAGAGGTTTTTCCAGTTCCTGATGCTATTTCTGATATGATTTCTAAGGAATAGAATAGGCCTGCTACTTCTTTTATTCCTTCTTCAAGGTTTAAAAATTGTATCCTTTCCCAACAGTTACTTTAGAGTATTGGGAAAAGATCCCCAAAGTTGATGGGGCTATCTCTACTCTTGCTAAACGTACTACTATTCCTACAGAAGATAGTACTTCTTTTAAAGATCCTTTAGATAGGAAACTTGAATCTTATCTAAGGAAAGCCTATTTATATTCAGGTCATCTTCTCAGGCCTGCAATTTCTTTGGCTGATGTTGCAGCTGTTTCAACTTTTTGGTTGGAGACTTTAGCGCAACAAGTATTGGATCCTGAATTGTCTAGCATTGTTAACTTGATTCAACATGCTAATAATTTTATTTGTGATGCCATTTTTGATATCATCAAAATTTATGTTAAATCTATGTCTTTAGCTATTTTAGCTAGAATAGCTTTGTGGCTTAAATCTTGGAATGCTGACATGACTTCTAAGTCCAGATTGCTATCTCTTTCTTTCCAAGGTAATAAGTTATTTGGTTCTAAGTTGGATTCAATAATTTCAACTGTCACTGGGGGGAAGGGAGTTTTTTTGCCTCAGGATAAAAGACCTTAGGGTAAATCTAAAGCTTTTAACCGTTTTCGTTCCTTTCGACAAATTAAGGAACAGAAACCTAATCCTTCCCCCAAGGAATCTGTTTCCAATTGGAAGCCTTCCTCAAATTGGAATAAATCCAAGCCACTTAAGAGATCAAAGCAAGCCCCCAAATCCGCATGAAGGTGCGGCCCACATTCCAGCTCAGCTGATAGGGGGCAGATTAAGGTTTTTCAAAAATGTTTGGACCAATTCAGTTCAAAATCAATGGATTCAGAGTATTGTCTCTCAGGGGTACAGAATAGGATTCAGAGTAAGACCGCCTGTGAGAAGATTTCTTTCTCTCACGAATTCCAGCAAACCCAGTAAAGGCTCAGGCTTTCCTGAAGTGTGTTTCAGACCTGGAGTTATCAGGGGTAATCATGCCAGTTCCATTTCAGGAACAGGGTCTGGGGTTTTATTCAAATCTATTCATTGTCCCAAAGAGAGAAAATTCATTCAGACCAGTTCTGGATCTGAAAATTTTGAATCGTTATGTAAGAGTACCAACTTTCAAAATGGTAACTATAAGGACTATTCTGCCTTTTGTTCAGCAAGGGCATTATATGTCCACAATAGACTTACAGGATGCATACCTTCATATTCCGAATCATACAGATCATTATCAGTTTCTGAGATTCTCTTTTCTAGACAAGCATTACCAATTTGTTGATCTTCCTTTTGGCCAAGCAACAGCTCCAAGAATCTTTTCAAAGGTTCTTGGTGCCCTACTCTCTGTAATCAGAGAACGGGGTATTGCAGTGTTTCCTTATTTGGACAATATCTTGGTACTAGCTCAGTCTTTACATTCTGCAGAATCTCACACAAATCAACTAGTGTTGTTTCTTCAAAGACATGCTTGGAGGATCAATTTACCAAAAAGTTAATTGATTCCTCAGACAAGGGTCACCTTTTTAGGTTTCCAGATAGATTCAGTGTCCATGACTCTGTCTCTAACAGACAAGAGACAATTAAAATTGGTTTCAGCTTATCGGAACCTTCAGTCTCAATCATTCCCTTCAGTAGCTATGTGCATGGAAGTTTTAGGTCTCATGACTGCAGCATCCGATGCGATCCCCTTTGCTCGTTTTTCATATGAGACCTCTCCATTGTATGCTGAATCAATGATGCAGGGATTATACAAGGATATCACAATTAATATCCTTAAATCCCAATGTTTGACTATCTCTGACTTGGTGGTTAGATCACCATCGTATAGTTCTAGGGGCATCTTTGGTTCATCCAACCTGGACTGTGATCTCAACAGATGCAAGTCTTTCAGGTTGGGGAGCTGTTTGGGGATCTCTGACAGCACAAGGGGTTTGGAAATCTCAATTGATTACCAATCAATATTTTGGAACTGTGCAATTTTCAGGGCTCTTTAGGATTGGCCTCTGTTAAAGAGAGAACCGTTCATTTGCTTTCAGACAGACAATATCACAGCTGTGGCATATGTCAATAATCAGGGTGGGACTCACAGTCCTCTAGCTAAGAAAGAAGTATCTTGAATACTTTCTTGAGTGGAATCCAGCTTTTGTCTAATTTCTGCGGTACATATCCCAGGTGTAGACAATTGGGAAGCGGATAATCTCAGCCGTCAGACTTTACATCCGGGGGAGTGGTCCCTCTATCCAGATGTATTTTCTCAGATTGTTCAGATGTGGGGTCTTCCAGAAATAGATCTGATGGCTTCTCATCTAAACAAGAAACTTCCCAGGTACCTGTCCAGGTCCAGGGATCTTCAGGCGGAAGCAGTGGATGCATTGACACTTCCTTGGTGTTACCAACCTGCTTATATTTTCCCGCCTCTAGTTCTTCTTCCGAGAGTGATCTCCAAAATCATCATGGAACAGTTGTTTGTATTGCTGGTAGTTCCAGCATGGCCTCACAGGTTTTGGTATGCGGATCTTGTTCGGATGTCCAGTTGCCAACCGTGGTCTCTTCCTTCTGTCTCAAGGTCCGTTTTTCCATCAGGATCTCAAATCATTAAACTTGAAGGTATGGAAATTGAACGCCTAGTGCTTAGTCATAGAGGTTTCTCTGACTCAGTGATTAATACTATGTTACAGGCTCGTAAATCTGTTTCTAGAAAGATTTATTTTCAAGTTTGGAAGACTTATATTTCATGGTGTTCTTCTCATAAATTCGCTTGGCATTCTTTCAGAATTCCTAGAATTTTACAGTTTCTTCAGGATGGTTTGGATAAGGGTTTGTCTGCAAGTTCCTTGAAGGGACGAATCTCTGCTCTTTCTGTCTTATTTCACAGAAAGATTGCTAAGCTTCCTGATATTCACTGTTTTGTACAGGCTTTGGTTCGTATAAAGCATGTCATTAAATCAATCTCTCCTCCTTGGAGTCTTAATTTGGTTCTGAAGGCTTTACAGGCTCTTCCATTTGAGCCTATGCATTCTTTGGACATTAAACTACTTTCTTGGAAAGTGTTGTTCCTTTTGGCCATCTCTTCTGCTAGAAGAGTTTCTGAATTATCTGCTCTTTCTTGTGAATTTCCTTTTCTGATTTTTCATCAGGATAAGGCGGTTTTGTGGACTTCATTTAAATTCTTACCTAAGGTTGTGAATTCTAACAACATTAATAGAGAAATTATTGTCCCTTCCTTGTATCCTTATCGTAAGAATTCATTGGAGAAATCCTTACATTCTTTGGATGTGGTAAGAGCTTTGAAACATTATGTTGAAGCTACTAAAGATTTCAGGAAGACTTCTAGTCTGTTTTCTTTTCTGGTTCTAGGAAAGGTCAGAAGGCTTCTGCCGTTTCCTTGGCATCGTGGTAAAAGCTTTTGATTCATCAAGCTTATTTGGAGTCGGGTCAAGCCCTGCCTCAGAGAATTACAGCTCATTCTACTAGATCAGTCTCCACTTCTTGGGCTTTTAAGAATGAAGCTTCATTTGATCAGATTTGCAAAGCAGCAACTTGGTCTTCATTGCATACATTTACTAAATTCTACGGTTTTGATGTATTTGCTTCTTCGGAAGCAGTTTTTGGTAGAAAAGTTCTTCAGGCAGCTGTTTCAGTTTGATTTTTCTGCTTATGTTTTAAGTTTTTTCATTTCATGACAATTAACTTATATTTTGGGTTGTGGATTATTTTTTTCAGCGAGAAATGGCTGTTTTTATTTTTATCCCTCCCTCTCTAGTGACTCTTGCGTGGAGTTCCACATCTTGGGTATTGTTATCCCATACGTCACTAGCTCATGGACTCATGCCAATTACATAATTTATGTAAGAACTTACCTGATAAATTCATTTCTTTCATATTGGCAAGAGTCCATGAGGCCCACCCATTTTATGGTGGTTATGATTTTTTGCAAAAAGCACAATTATTTCCAAATTCCTTTGTTGATGCTTTTTACTCCTGTTTTTATCACCCCACTAATTGGCTATTCATTAAACTGAATTGTGGGTGTGGTGAGGGGTGTATTTATAGGCATTTTGAGGTTTGGGAAACTTTGCCCCTCCTGGTAGGATTGTATATCCCATACGTCAATAACTCATAGACTCTTGCCAGTATGAAAGAAATGAATTTATCAGGTAAGTTCTTACATTTCACATTGTTGAACACAGTTAAAATTGCATAATCATTCTGTTAGTTGTATCAGCTTTGTATTCCTTCAAACTGCAATTTGACAAATAATATTCAACAAATCAAGGGAAAAAAATACAAGAAAAGAAAATAAAAGGGGGAAAGGGAAGGGGTTACTCATGAAACTCTTTAATAAATGTCTGATCTTTTATTGCTCATTCTGCCTTCTACAATTCATTTTGTGTAGCAATTATTCTTGGCTCCATACGAAAAGAATGTTGAGGAAATGGTCTGACTTGGCATAGTAACTATGATACATTTCTTCTAAAGAGAGTACATGTTTAATTTAATTTAGCCTCTGTTGGAGTGTAGGTATTTGTGGCTTTTTCCATAATCGTGGTATTAATCTCTTAGCACATTTATTTGAAGTAATGAAGTATTATACTGGCATCTAAGGTGAGGTAGCTTATTTAATAGTATCATCTGGGACTCGGAGTCTAGAATTATGTTTTGGCTCATTTTTTTAGAGATAAACTGTTCAACTTGTTCCCAGAAGGGTCTAATTATTGGGCACTGCCACTATATATGCGACAGTGTCGCTGATTCGCCGCAGAGCCTCCACCATTTCGGAGATATTGATGGATAATATCTGTGTAGGCGTGAGGGTGTTAAGTACCACCTGGATAGCAATTTATAGTTAGTTTCTATTATATTAGCTGAGATAGAGGATTTTTTTATTTGAAATAAAGCATTTTTTCCATTCTAGGACGGTAAGATGTATATCTAGTTCTTTTTTAATCTAGTTTTTGAGAATCTTGTGATTGTAGTGTCTTATATGCTAGAGATATTAGGTGATTAGGTGTATCAGGCAGAAGGCATAATGTTTGAAAGGTTGTGTGTGGTCTATTAATGCTTGTTTTGTTTGGGTGTGTCTGCAGAAAATGTCGGATCTGAAAATAGGAAAACCAAGTATCTAGTGGCGGACCTATGTCCTTCTATATATCAAGGAAGTTTTTAATTTGGCCCTCTTTCATGAGGAGATATATAGGTATATATGAGGGTTGTCCGTCTTTGATAGCTGGCTTGTTTATACTCAGTCCCGGGAAGATTTTATTGTTTATTATAGGTGTAAGAGGGGAAATTGGAGTTGAGGTTTTATTGTGTGTATCAATCAATTTATCCCATATATGCAGTGCTTCTTCGACAAAGGGGTTTTGTCTCATTTCTGTTGGGTGATATTTATTTGGTATCCAGCATATGTCTCACAATATAGTGTCTTTTAATGATTGAGCATACAATGTTACCCATAATTTGGGTTTTGTAGTTTGATTCCATGTAATGATGCGTGCTAAGTGGTTTGCCTTGTAGTAATTCACTATATTTGGTATTCCCAAACCTCCCTGCTCCCTAGAGAGATAGAGGGTATATGGAAGGGATTCTTGGTTTCGAATAAGACCAGATAAAGTTATTGATGAGACTCTGTAAGTTTGTTAAATACGATTGTGATGGTATAAGTATTAACATTTGTAAGAGATACAGTATCTTAGATAGAGTTTACATTTTAACTGCATTAACCCTCCCTAGCCACGATAAGTGGCCTGATCGGTGCCAGGTATTTAATTCTATTTCTATCTTTTGCTTTAATTTTTTATAGTTTAGTTCTATTGTTTCTGATATGGTAGATTTGATAGTTAGTCCTAAATATGTAATATAGTTTGCTGTTGCAAATGTTGTTTGCCTTTTAATATAATGGTTTTCTTCCAGATTAACTTGTATAGGCATGATCATAGACTTTCCCATATTTATAGAGAAGTTTGAGTATTTTTTATATTCTGTCAGAGTTTTAATAAGTGCTGGGAGTGATTTTCTGGGCTTGGTTAGTGTAAACAAAATATCATCGGCAAATAGGAGACACTTGGTGTTACATTGGCCTATTTTTATACCTCTAATTTCAAAGGAAGCTCGAAATTTTGCTGCTAAAATTTCTACTGATAGGGCGAATAACAGGGGATATAAGGGGTAACTCTGACGTGTACCGTTGAGTATTTGAAAGTTTTGTGAGAATGTATTGTTAACTATAACTTTTGCATTGGGGGTGGAGTATATTGCCAACATTTTATCTATAAACATTTGGGGGAGGACAAATTTGTATAAGATGGACAACAAAAATTGCCAGTCCACCCTATCAAATGCCTTCTCGGCGTCAGTTGATAACAAGGTAAGAGGGAGTTGTTCAGCTGAAGTGTGATGTAAAATTTGGAGGAGTCTAGTAGTGTTGTCTTTGGCTTCTTGAGTACCAGGGAAGGAAGATACTGTTTTAGTCTGTTAGCCAAAATTTTCGCGTATATTTTTATATCCACATTTAGGAGTGATATTGGTGTATAGTTTGTAATTTGGTCAGGATCCTTCCCTGGCTTGGGGATAACCGTTATATTTGCTTCTAGCATGTGTTTGGTAAAGGAAAAGTCTTTATTAATGACATTGAAGAGTAGTAACAGATGTGTACTGATATGTGGAGATAGTAATTTGTAAAATTTTGGTGTGAACCCATCTGGACCTGGTGCTTTCCTTGAAGCTAATTGTTTAATAGTGTCTTGAACTTCTTTTAGTGAAATGGAAGACTATAATCTGATCTGTCTAATTCTGTCAGAGATAGTAGATCCAGTTGTGCAAGGTAACTTTCAATTTGTTCTTTCTTATGGGAAGGGTTAGGGTTATCTAAGTTATATAATTTGCTATAATAATCTGAGAATGTGTTTGCAATATCTGCACTTGTAAGTTGTAAGCTACAACAAGCAACGTCAACACTTTTTTAAAATCTGTGGATAAGCAGAAAACTAATGAAGACCTTTCAGAACCATACGCAGATAGAACACAAGAAGAAGGCTACACTATATCTCAGAACAAAGATAAAGAAGCAGGTTCAGATGCAGGGGCCCTATCACATAGAAGGCTATGGAAACACATAAATCAAGTAAAATCTTGTATAAAAGAGGAGTGTGCAGATCTCAAGAAAGAAATTACTGACCTAGTATATTGAGTAGAAACTCTAGAGGGAGACAGAGAAGACATGACATCAGAAATTCTATCCATGTAAAAAAAAATGCACTCCCAACACACAGCCTCGGCGCCTAAACAGGCCCACTCTCTTCTCCAGAGATGGAAATTTCTGGAACCCTCTGCTGATGATCCGACCATCACCCCTTCGGGCCCTCCAGCCCTACGAATTAATGCACCAGAGTGGCAACCTCAAACTCAAAGAGTACTTCAGCAAAGTCAGAGATCTGTCTTGAATAAACAGAAACCCCCTTGATGTTCGGAGACATAAGAACTGATGAATTCACACGCTGAATAGAAGGAATCTAAAGCACCCTTCTGCAAATATCCTTTTCAAAAAGTTTTTCTTACTTGTTGACTTTGTTTTGTTTTTTTGTTTTTACAAGGTTTACTGAATATCAAAGTTACATAGTTCTAATGTTGGTTAATGTAATTGATTTTGATGGTTAGGTATACCAGGTATTGGAACTCATGATAGGTTGATGGAGAGGTGTGAGATGCTCTCCTCTGCTGAGGGACTGTGACTATGTTGTCTGGTTTGTGAGCTCCTGACCCCTCCTTCCACACATGACCTCCTCAATCTTAGTGCCACCGTGTTTGGCCTGCACAGCTTACGGTTAGAGTGGCGAATTTAACATGTTACTTGTACTCTAATTTATATGACTACTGTTTTTTTTTATTATTGTTTTTTTTTACTTGCACTAGGTTAAAATGTAACGTCACAAAGTTCAATTGTTCAAGATGATGTGAATCACACAGGTTTTTTATTCTATTTGCACTATAACACATCCCCCCTCTGTTTTATGCACTAAAGTTCAATACAGGCACCTACTTGTAGAAGCTGGGTTCTTCTGATCATGACTACCACACCTATCACAAGTGTCCCATTCCCAAATTTTAACCAAAACACCCCCCCCCCATGTACAGTCCTAGAACCTATGATTAGTTCCTGTTTCTTAAAAGGGGGCTACCCCAAACTCTCAAACAACCCACTGAAATCCAAAATTAGTGACCCTAGGGGGTTTGGTCCCCACTTTCTAAACCCACGGGTCTATTCACCGAGGATCAACCTCCTTTCAAGACCCAGATAAAGAAAACCTCCCGACTTAGGGTCGATTGAAATTATCTCCCACGCACAGATCACAGTGTATTCATGGTCGGACCACGATATGGTCTCAATTGACCTAACCTTTTCTCCAAAAGGGGGTGGGAAAGGGTCATGGAGACTTTCAGACTACCTAATTAAAAACCTGTGGGCAACTCAGACAGCCAAAGATCTAATGGAATTTTTCTCTCTTAATGACCTAGGGCACACAAAAGATGACATCTTATGGGCCTCTATGAAGGCGTACATGAGGGGGACTTTCCTAAAAAGGGCAGCTCAGCTTCGCTGAGAAAAGGGGGCAACTCTAGCGCAGCTGTTTGGAGAATTAAGGACATTAGCGAGGGACAATAAAATAGACCCTACTGGCAAACTAGCCATGCACATTGGGAGGTCCTGGCAGAAATAACAAATAAAGAATTACAAAAGGTACAGGAAAATCTCCTTCGGTACAAACAGTTGTTTTACTATCAGGGAAACCGAGCAGATCGACTTTTGGCAAATAAACTCAGAGCTAGACTTAAATCATCCCGAATTCAAAGAATAAAAATAGGGAACAAAGCAGTCTACTCCCTGAAAGAGATAGGTGAGGCGTTTAAAACCTATTATGAAAACTTATATAATATTGGGAAACCGGAAAACATGGGCATAGCAGAATGCCCGACTATAGCTAAATTTCTAAAATCATTAAACATGCCTAAACTAACTGAGGATCGGGTCGAACAACTATCTGAACCTATTATTCTGCTTGAAATTAAGAAAGCAATCAAACAGCTAAAATTCCATAAGACTCCTGGCCCTGACGGCTTTTCCCCCTTATTTTATAGGTCCTATAGTGACATTCTTGCACCTTACCTACAGAGGCTCTTCACCCAAGCCTCTGAATCAGGTTTGTTACTCCTTGAGTTTCTTGAAGCCAGTATCTTAACTATACCTAAGGAAGGGAAAGACCCAAAGCTGTGTTCTAGCTATCGACCCATATCGCTCATAAACATAGATGTCAAGCTGTTTGCTAAAAGTTTAGCATGTAGATTATCTAAACTGTTACCTGCTCTCATCCATAGAGATAAAGTTGGTTTTACCCTGTTTAGACAGGGCTCTGATAGAACGAGGAGACTTCTTAATATTTTTACAGAGATGCAGAGAATGGGCCTCCCACTCCTGACCCTGTCGTATGATGAAGTAATGAGAAATCTGGGTATTCTGAGAGCCTTTCAAGTGGCCATTAGAGCCCTGTATTCTGTCCCCACAGCCAGGGTGAGAGGATTGGGCTTCTGTTCTGACCTCTTTTTCTCTCAGTAATGGGACTAGACAGGGGTGCCCTCTGTCCCCACTCCCTTACATCAACATCCAGACATTAAAGGCATCTTTCTTCATGGTACTCTTCAAAAGTTGAGCCTCTTTGCTGACGACCTCACAGTCTTTCTATCGGACCCCACTAGATCCTTACCTCCCCTCTTGGATCTATTTAGACTCTTTTGTACTCTCTCGTTCTACAAACTAAATGTAGATAAAACTGAAGCTTATTCCCTGAACCTACCTGAGGTCCAAATTCTCAGTCTCCAGGAGCAATATTCCTTCAAATGGAATAGAGATGGCATTAAACATCTAGGAGTGTTCCTCTTGCATGACCCGAAAAGGGTGGTGGAGGGGAACTACTCTCGCATCTTACAATCCCTAACCCACAATGTCACACTACCCAGATACAGAGAAATATCCTGGATGGGGAGAATCTCTGCATTCAAGATGATACTGCTCCAGAAAGCCCTCCTGGACCGATTTCAATCGGTCTTAAACACTTATGTTTGGGGCAACACCAAACCCCATATAGTGTGTGCTATCCTTACAAGTGCCAATAGCAAAAGGAGGACTAGGGTTACCCAATTTAAAATCCTATTATGACGTCGCAATGTTGATGCATATCTCTAGCTGGCAGGGATTGGGTGAGCATCCCAGATGGTACTAGATAGAGCAAGCATCGCTTCCTGACAATGTTCTTTTACAGGAAATTTCCAAAGAAGGAACAGCACCACAACGACTGTAGTTCAAAGTAGTTTATTGGGACATCAACATATACACAGCACGACGCTTCGGTCAAAAGACCTTAATCATGTGAGATACAAGCAAGGCCTAACAACCACACCTATATACCCAACTGGGGAGGAGACTATTACCTGTTACAGGTGTACATTAATCATTATTAGCAATCAGATACAAACATTCAAAAATTCACAGCTCCATCTAGTAGTGAAAAAAGGCCATCACTTCTAATACTCAGAGACCTAGAAGAATAAATTATTTGTAACACAATGCTTAGCATTTAGTTTTATACACATTATCACAAACTATTTACATTGTAACTACAAGTTAAGGAAAATATCTAGGCATAAATCACAAGGTAACACTCCAGTCTATTTCTTTGTTCATACCCAGTGGAGCCATAGATTGCAAAGTGTAGATCCAAAATGTTTCTCTACACTTTAACATTCTCTGTCTATCACCCCCCCTCCTAGTTTTTTTAATTTGTTCAATTATTTGATATCTGAGTTGGGATATATTGTGTCCTGCTTGTAAGACGTGGTTAGAGACAGGAGCATCCCTATTGCCACAACGTATATTGGATTTATGTTCATTGATCCTGTGTCTAACCCTTCTGGTAGATTCTCCAATATAAATTTTCGAACAAGGACACTTAATGAGGTATATAATGTACTCAGAATTACAGGTAAAAAAACCTGGGATTTTATACTTTCTCCCATTAAGGGGATGTACAAAGTGATCTCCTTTTATATAGTTATTTTATCACTCAAAGGGTTAAACTGAGATACAAAAATCATTCGCTTGTCCTTATCCTTATCTTTCCTCTTTTTATTACTATAGTCACCCTTTAAGATAGATGTCCTAGACACATTCCCAATCTCTCTAATCTGTTGTTCAACTAGTGGCTTTGGA
Source organism: Bombina bombina (assembly GCF_027579735.1). Taxonomy (NCBI): domain Eukaryota; kingdom Metazoa; phylum Chordata; class Amphibia; order Anura; family Bombinatoridae; genus Bombina; species Bombina bombina. Next base: position 1,210,307,720 of record NC_069502.1, on the reverse strand, counting down.
TAACCTCTTTGTAAGAAGAGGTTACCCATTTCCTTTAATCTGGTCTGTGCCAAGACCTCATCAGACACAATCTTTTTTACCCTGAGCAGTTGACTTTTAGGGAGGCTATTGATCAAAGGGGGATAGTGAGCACTCTCGTATTTTAACAGACTGTTTCTGTAACTATCTTTCCTATATAAATCAACTAGCAATTTCCCATCTTTTTTATACACAGTTGTGTCAAGGAAATCTATCGATTCCTCACTACTCACTAGTTTTCATTTAATGTGTCTGGTAGAGATATTTAGCTCAGCTACAAATCCAAGTAAGGAGTCCATGTCGCCCCCCCATATGCCAAATATGTCGTCTATATATCTAAACCAGCATATCCCATGTTGTAGGAATGCTCTGTGGGTATACACGAACCTCTCCTCATAGATATTCATGAAGACATTGGCATATGTGGGGGCGACATTGGACCCCATTGCAGTACCTTGGCATTGGATGTAAAATGAATCCTGAAAGAGGAAAAAATTGCAGTAAAGGACCATTTGTAACAATTCCAGGATAAATTCACACTGAAAATCAGTAAAACTATTGCTAGTGAAAATAGCTTGTCTCATAGCTCCTAGCTCACTCTCATGTGTGATTGATGTGTACAAAGATGTGACATCTAAGGAAAAAATAATTGATTTATCACATTGTAATTCCAAAGATTCCAGTTTTGCTATAAAATCACCTGTGTCTTTAATATACTACATAGATTGTACAGCAACGGGTCTCAAGATTTTGTCTAAATATTTAGAAACATTGGTTAGTATCGAGTTGGTACTGGCCACAATAGGGCGTCCTCTGGAGGGGTTTGTCTGTTCTTGTGGATCTTAGGCAGTGTGTAAAGGACTGGTATAGAAAATGTCTCTGGAATAAGAAACTTCTGTTCTTTTAAAGTTATCAGCCCATTACACACTGCCCTATTGATGTAATTCACAAGATCCTTTTTAATCATAAAAGAAGGGTCATACTCCAATAGTTTATATACCTCTTGGTCCTGAAGTTGTAATTCTATTTCCCTTATATAATATGACCTATCCAGCACTACAGTGGCTCCTTCCTTATCGGCAGGCTTGCAAATTATGGTTTTATTAGATTTAAGGTTGGATAAAGCCAGCCTTTCCTCTTTAGTGAAATTTCCTTGAACACCCTTTTTGTATATAGGAGATATACAAAAAGATGGGAAATTGCTAGTGGATTTGTATAGGAAAGATAGTGACAGAAACAGTCTGTTAAAATATGAGAGTGCTCACTATCCCCCTTTGATCAATAGCCTCCCTAAAAGTCAACTGCTCAGGGTAAAAAAGATTGTGTCTGATGAGGTCTTGGCACAGACCAGATTAAAGGAAATGGGTAACCTCTTCTTACAAAGAGGTTATCCAAAGCCACTAGTTGAACAACAGATTAGAGAGATTGGGAATGTGTCTAGGACATCTATCTTAAAGGGTGACTATAGTAATAAAAAGAGGAAAGATAAGGATAAGGACAAGCGAATGATTTTTGTATCTCAGTTTAACCCTTTGAGTGATAAAATAACTAAGATCATTAGGAAACACTGGTCTATATTAAGGGATTTGAACCCTAACATTGTTGAATTTCAGGAGGTACCCATGCCCGCCTACCGGCGGTGTAAGAACATAAAAGTTGTTCTTATTAAAGCTGATGTAGGGTCCAAGAAGAAAAATTTTCAAACTTTTTTGTCTACCCCTAAGGTTGGCTGTTTTCCCTGTTTGGGATGCTGCAATTGTAGCAACATCATAAAAGGAGATCACTTTGTACATCCCCTTAATGGGAGAAAGTATAAAATCCCAGGTTTTTTTACCTGGAATTCTGAGTACATTATATACCTCATTAAGTGTCCTTGTTCGAAAATTTATATTGGAGAATCTACCAGAAGGGTTAGAGACAGGATCAATGAACATAAATCCAATATACATTGTGGCAATAGGGATGCTCCTGTCTCTAACCACGTCTTACAAGCAGGACACAATATATCCCAACTCAGATATCAAATAATTGAACAAATTGAAAAAACCTAGGAGGGGGGGGTGATAGACAGAGAATGTTAAAGTGTAGAGAAACATTTTGGATCTACACTTTGCAATCTCTGGCTCCACTGGGTATGAACAAAGAAATAGACTGGAGTGTTACCTTGTGATTTATGCCTAGATATTTTCCTAAATTTGTACTTACAATGTAAATAGTTTGTGATAATGTGTATAAAACTAAATGCTAAGCATTGTGTTACAAATAATTTATTTGTATTCTTCTAGGTCTCTGAGTATTAGAAGTGATGGCCTTTTTTCACCACTAGATGGAGCTGTGAATTTTTGAATGTTTGTATCTGATTGCTGGATAGGTCATATTATATAAGGGAAATAGAATTACAACTTCAGGACCAAGAGGTATATAAACTATTGGAGTATGACCCTTCTTTTATGATTAAAAAGGATCTTGTGAATTACATCAATAGGGCAGTGTGTAATGGGCTGATAACTTTAAAAGAACAGAAGTTTCTTATTCCAGAGACATTTTCTATACCAGTCCTTTACACACTGCCTAAGATCCACAAGAACAGACAAACCCCTCCAGAGGACGCCCTATTGTGGCCAGTACCAACTCGATACTAACCAATGTTTCTAAATATTTAGACAAAATCTTGAGACCCGTTGCTGTACAATCTATGTAGTATATTAAAGACACAGGTGATTTTATAGCAAAACTGGAATCTTTGGAATTACAATGTGATAAATCAATTATTTTTTCCTTAGATGTCACATCTTTGTACACATCAATCACACATGAGAGTGAGCTAGGAGCTATGAGACAAGCTATTTTCACTAGCAATAGTTTTACTGATTTTCAGTGTGAATTTATCCTGGAATTGTTACAAATGGTCCTTTACTGCAATTTTTTCCTCTTTCAGGATTCATTTTACATCCAATGCCAAGGTACTGCAATGGGGTCCAATGTCGCCCCCACATATGCCAATGTCTTCATGAATATCTATGAGGAGAGGTTCGTGTATACCCACAGAGCATTCCTACAACATGGGATATGCTGGTTTAGATATATAGACGACATATTTGGCATATGGGGGGGGCGACATGGACTCCTTACTTGGATTTGTAGCTGAGCTAAATATCTCTACCAGACACATTAAATGAAAACTAGTGAGTAGTGAGGAATCGATAGATTTCCTTGACACAACTGTGTATAAAAAAGATGGGAAATTGCTAGTTGATTTATATAGGAAAGATAGTTACAGAAACAGTCTGTTAAAATACGAGAGTGCTCACTATCCCCCTTTGATCAATAGCCTCCCTAAAAGTCAACTGCTCAGGGTAAAAAAGATTGTGTCTGATGAGGTCTTGGCACAGACCAGATTAAAGGAAATGGGTAACCTCTTCTTACAAAGAGGTTATCCAAAGCCACTAGTTGAACAACAGATTAGAGAGATTGGGAATGTGTCTAGGACATCTATCTTAAAGGGTGACTATAGTAATAAAAAGAGGAAAGATAAGGATAAGGACAAGCGAATGATTTTTGTATCTCAGTTTAACCCTTTGAGTGATAAAATAACTATATAAAAGGAGATCACTTTGTACATCCCCTTAATGGGAGAAAGTATAAAATCCCAGGTTTTTTTACCTGTAATTCTGAGTACATTATATACCTCATTAAGTGTCCTTGTTCGAAAATTTATATTGGAGAATCTACCAGAAGGGTTAGACACAGGATCAATGAACATAAATCCAATATACGTTGTGGCAATAGGGATGCTCCTGTCTCTAACCACGTCTTACAAGCAGGACACAATATATCCCAACTCAGATATCAAATAATTGAACAAATTAAAAAAACTAGGAGGGGGGGTGATAGACAGAGAATGTTAAAGTGTAGAGAAACATTTTGGATCTACACTTTGCAATCTATGGCTCCACTGGGTATGAACAAAGAAATAGACTGGAGTGTTACCTTGTGATTTATGCCTAGATATTTTCCTTAACTTGTAGTTACAATGTAAATAGTTTGTGATAATGTGTATAAAACTAAATGCTAAGCATTGTGTTACAAATAATGTATTCTTCTAGGTCTCTGAGTATTAGAAGTGATGGCCATTTTTCACTACTAGATGGAGCTGTGAATTTTTGAATGTTTGTATCTGATTGCTAATAATGATTAATGTACACCTGTAACAGGTAATAGTCTCCTCCCCAGTTGGGTATATAGGTGTGGTTGTTATGCCTTGTTTTTATCTCACAGGATTAAGGTCTTTTGACCGAAACGTTGTGCTGTGTATCTGTTGATGTCCCAATAAACTACTTTGAACTACAGTCGTTGTGGTGCTGTTCCTTCTTTGGAAATTTACTGGATTTGAGGTTTGGGCAGAACCTGGGAATAGTGCACCTTTACCTTTGCACTACTTATGCTGTGCCTCTCCTGTGGTAATTATAAATGTTCTTTTACAGGACCTTCCATGGATCCCCCAACACTGCTTAGCTAAATTCCCGATTACTAATTCAGTCTTACTTGACTGCCTAAAAGCATGGCACAAGCTAAGACATTATCCTCAGGTAGCCCCTCACCCTTCTCCAATCCATAGTATCAAAGGCCTGATCCTAGGCCTTCCCAAATCTAATCCAAAACTTTGGGAAACCTCGAGATTGCGAATTCTGACAGACCTATACGATGGAGCCAGTTGGCTTACTACTAATGAATTTAACTTAAAATTTAACATTCCCCAAAAACTCACATTTGAATCAATGAGATTTTGGTCCATTATACATAGTTGGGGGTTTACCACCTCAACTCCTAGAGATATGACCTTACGGGAAACAAGATGGAAGGGAGGACTGCACGGACGGAAACCTATGACAATACACTACAAATGCTTAATGGATTTCCTAAAGCTAAAAAAGACCCATAACATTTTAGCATTGGAAAGAGACCTTAGATTTGTTGGGGAACCGGAAAGCTGGGAGAGGGCTATTATACTGACTAAAACAACAATCCACTGTGTCACACTGTTTGAACTTTATTACAAGCTCCTGGCTAGATGGCACTGGGTCCCGGCCAGACTGCACAGACTCTCACACACTAACTCGGACTTATGTTGGAGGAATTGCGGAAATAAAGGTAATGATAGGCACATATGGTGGGATTGCCCCTACATACAAAATTTATGGAAAGAGGTACTAGACCTATGCGATAAACTAGGCATCCCAACAGTACGAACCCCAGAGAGATGCTTACTGCACATAGAACTCCCCCAGAGCACCAAGGTCCAAAAACACCTATTTATATATGTCATGATGGCAACGAAACTCACTCTAGCGAGACATTGGAAGCAATAGGTCACCCCCCACTACATAACATTTTAGAAATTATCAATTATATCAGAGGCATGGAGGAGGCGGTCTCTATTAATAGAGGTACCCTTGACTTGTACTCTCAAATATGGGAGTCCTGGAACTCTCTCCACACAGAAACTAGGGATTAAGGTAGACTGAGCCACATTCTCACCTGAGATCTTCCTAGAGCTTCTCTCTCTCTCCTACCTTTCATGATTCTTTCTTTATTCCCCTTTTCTGAGCTGTTTCCTTCTCTCTCCCCCCCCCCCCTCTCCGCTACGCACCTGATTTTGTATGTTTTGCTCTAATGATATAACAGATATTTGACGATGGCTGTGGCTAGACCAATGCTTGCTTATATGCTGTTGTCTTAATTTATGTGGTTTAAGCCCACAGGGATGGGAAGCAGTACCCATCACCTACCCATTTATATGTACATAAACATGTTTTTACTTACGTTTACTGCACCAAAAAGGAAAATAGGCACTCCTCTAGATTGTCTCTGAGGTTCAGACACTTGATATACTATGAAACTGATTTCTATGTAAACTGAATATGCCCTTTCTATTATGTCTGAACCTGTGGTCCTCTCTGCGTCTGTATTTCATACATTATGATATGTTTGTTGCCTTCAATAAAAATTTATTTTTAAAAAAAAAAAGTGCTCCCAACAGAAGCAAATAATGGAATTAGAAACCAAATTAGATGAAATTGAAAACAGGACATGACGCAATCACATAAGGATAAAAGGAATACCCGAAATAGTACTTGGACCACACTTGAGAAATTATCTAGATGGCTTATTTAGATCTCTACTTGGAAATGAACATCCAGACACCCCAACTATACAGATGGAAAGAGCCCACTGTTCCTTAAAACCAAAACCTCTGGAAATAAGTCCACCCAGAGATGTGGTCATCTGTTTTGCAAAATTTCAGGAGAAAGTACTCATCCTTCAACAAGTGCTCAAGCAACAGAACTTTAAATACCAAGAAGCATTAATAGAAAAAAATGCGGACTTATCTATTATGACACTGCAAAAGAGGAGAGAATTTGCAGCCCTTACACAACATCTGAGAAAATTAAACATCCCCTACAGATGGGATTTTCCAGTACAAATCCAAGTTGTAAAAAATGGGAAAAGATACGAATGTTCACACGTCCTAGATATAAACTCCTTCTGCATCAAATTAGACATCACTCCACCGACAATTTAACCCAAAAACGTTGATCTACAAGAAAAACGTCATTCTCCAGACACCAAACAAAGATCGTGGAGTGAGGTTACCAAAACAACTCCATTCAAGAAATATACATTTCTAGATCCTCGACATGCAAGCCCCAAAACTTGACTTTGCAGACCCATGAGGATAAGGAACAATGCTTCAAACAAAGCAGGCTCAACACTTTATCATGGATGAGACACCTCAGGACGTTTGGTTTTAAATCCTACAGACCTCATCCAAAGTTATTGGTAACTATACTCTATATATAATGTAGACGCATTTGTTGGGACTTAGTGAAATGTTCATATGCTTACATGTTTGTTCTAAATATGTTAAATATGTAATCTTCAAGTTTACAAAGCTTCCAGTTTCTCAATTCATGAAGTAGACAATGCAATAGCACTTAGTCTGAACTTCAAATGAGTAATAGATTTTTGTTAAATAAATTGCAAAGTTATGTATATTTCCTCTCCCCCTGTATCATGTGACAGCTATCAGCCAATCATAAACAAATGCATATACGTATATGCTGTGAATTCTTGCACATGCTCAGTAGGAGTTGGTGACTAGTGATGTCGCGAACCTAAAAAATTGGGTTGGCGAACGCGAACTTCCACAAAAGTTTGCGAATGTGCGAACCGGGTGAACCGCCATAGACTTCAATAGGCAGGCGAATTTTAAAACCCACAGGGACTCTTTCTGGCCACAATAGTGATGGAAAAGTTGTTTCAAGGGGACTAACACCTGGACTGTGGCATGCCGGAGGGGGATCCATGGCAAAACTCCCATGGAAAATTACATAGTTGATGCAGAGTCTGGTTTTAATCCATAAAGGGCATAAATCACTTAACATTGCTAAATTGTATGGAATAACGTGCTTTAAAACATCAGGTATGATGTATCGATCAGGTAGTGTAAGGGTTACGCCCGCTTCACAGTGCGCAGTGTAGGTAATATACCTGCCCTGACCATGCTTTGCAGACCAGGTATCAGTGGTCAGATGGACCCTTGCCCCAACACTGTGTGCCAGACATGCCATTATAGCAGACTTATATGGCTTTGGCGTTGCTTTTTGGTAATTAGAAGGCTGCTAAATGCCACTGCGCACCACACGTGTTTTATGCCCAGCAGTGAAGGGGTTAATTAGGGAGCATGTAGGCAGCTTGTAGAGTTAATTTTAACTTAAGTGTAGTGTAGTAGACAACCCAAAGTATTGATCTAGGCCTATTTTGGTATATTTCATGCCACCATTTCACCGCCAAATGCGATCAAATAAAAAAAAATTGTTCACTTTTTCACAAACTTTAGGTTTCTCACAGAAATTATTTGCAAACAACTTATGCAATTATGGCATAAATGGTTGTAAATGCTTCTCTGTGATCCCCTTTGTTCAGAAATAGCAGACTTATATGGCTTTGGCGTTGCTTTTTGGTAATTAGAAGGCTGCTAAATGCCACTGTGCACCACACGTGTTTTATGCCCAGCAGTGAAGGGGTTAATTAGGGAGCATGTAGGGAGCTTGTAGAGTTAATTTTAGCTTAAGTGTAGTGTAGTAGACAACTCAAAGTATTGATCTAGGCCCATTTTGGTATATTTTATGCCACCATTTCACCGCCAAATGCGATCAAATTTAAAAAAAACTTGAATTTTTTCGCAATTTTAGGTTTCTCACTGAAATTATTTACAAACAGCTTGTGCAATTATGGCACAAATGGTTGTAAATGCTTCTCTGGGATCCCCTTTGTTCAGAAATAGCAGACATACATGACTTTGGCGTTGCTTTCTGGTAATTAGAAGGCCGCTAAATGCTGCTGCGCATCACACGTGTATTATGGCTAGCAGTGAAGGGGTTAATTAGGTAGTTTGTAGGGAGCTTGCAGGGTTAATTTTAGCTTTAGTGTAGAGATCAGCCTCCCACCTGACACATCAGACCCCCTGATCCCTCCCAAACGGCTCCCTTCCCTCCCCCACCCCACAATTGTCCCCGCCATCTTAAGTACTGGAAGAAAGTCTGCCAGTACTAAAATAAAAGGTTTTTAAATGTTTTTTTATTTTTTTTAGCATATTTACATATGCTGTGGTGTAGCATCCTCCCTTAGCCCCCAACCTCCCTGATCCCCCCCAAAACAGCTCTCTAACCCTACCCATCTGCCTTATTGGCGGCCATCTTGGGTACTGGCAGCTGTCTGCTATTATTTCACAGTCAAAAAAGTGTTGTTTTTTTAAAATGTACACTACTGTTACACCAGATATGAGTGATGGCACTGGGCAAGTGGGCACAGTATACGCTGTGAGCCTGACACACACGCTGGCAGGCAGGCAGGCAACTGCAATTAGATTACACAGGAAGAAAAAAAAAAGCAGACTGATGTTCTAGCCCTAAAAAGGGCTTTTTGGGGTGCTGTCCTTACAGCAGAGATCAGATGAGTCCTTCAGGACTGTAGTGGGCACTGAATACACTAGCCTAGCTATCGATGTCCCTATTAAATCAGCAGCAGCTACACTGTCCCTCCTCTCACTAAGAATGCAGCTTCCGAATGAATCTAAAATGGATGCTGTCCAGGAGGTGGGAGGGTCTGGGAGGGAGGGTCTGCTGCCGATTGGCTGGAATGTGTCTGCTGACTGTGAGGTACAGGGTCAAAGTTTACTCAATGATGACGAATAGGGGGCGGATCGAACATCGCATATGTTCGCCCGCCGAGGCGAACGGAACATGAACATGCTATGTTCGCCGGGAACTATTCGCCAGCGAAATATTCGCGACATCACTATTGGTGACTCAAAAAGTGTAAATATAAAAATACTGTGCCCATTTTGTTAATGGAAGTAAATTAAAAAGTTGTTTAAAATTGCATGCTGTATCTGAATCATGAAGAGAAACGTCAAAACAAGGTGGGGAGAACACCTGCGTAATTGTAAAAACTGTAAGAAAACGAAAATCAAACACAGTGTGCCAAACCATTGTCTAAGCAAACATCAAGGCAATCCATACACTTTCAAATACACACCTATAGATTTCATCCCTAGGTCTGCCGATTACAATAGAACGAATAAACTCAGACAACGAGAAACTTTTTGGATTTTTAAGTTAAAAACACTTTTTCCTGATGGCTTAAATGCAAATTTAGATTTAGCAGCATTTAATTAACAATCAAACTTATGACCAACGATAGAATATATTTGCTCGAACACTCATGCAGTACACTGAACTAGTCTGAATAACGTTGATATACTAGTCACTTTGGGCTCGATTTATCAAACTTTGTTCAAGATCGCCGTTCAGTTCTCCGTCAAGTACTCTGCATATCGCCATCCGATAGGCGCACATGTGCGCCATTATTTATCATAAAAGGGGTCGTATTTCTACGTTACTTTCCAAAGGCGAGATGTGGCGTGATATTGATAAATCTCGCCGTTATTCATATATTTGCGCCATATTTATTATTAAAAATGTCTTAAATTAAAGCGCATATGAGAAATAAATGTGAATTCTCATTGATTACTTTTTAATTTGTATTGTTCAGTTATCAATGTTACAAATTCGATGTGTGCTTTTCAATAAACACAAAATTTATTTATATTTACGATAATCGCTAACAATGTTTTAAAAATTTGAATATAATAATTGTGATCATATTATCACATTCTCTCACATATAAATCTTAAGTTAAATGGTAAGATTAAAATTTAATGTTGAAATAACACAATTTTTTGATATCTACTTTATTATTTGTTGTATCAATGTTTATATTATTTAAGAAAGCACATCAAGATCTCATTCAAAATTGTATTACAAATTATATCTTTTTATTAACTTTTGAACTACTTATCTAAACATGAGTTTCTGTATTTCAAAGATATAACCAAACCCTTTGATCTAACCCAACTCTTATATTTATATCCACCTCCCCCCTCAGCATTAATATTGGGTTTTTTAGATTAAATAAACACACACACACCTTTAAATTGTAAAATATATGTATTTATTGTAACCCAAAATAAAAGTTATTTTCATATCATAATATTTTTTTTTATTTAAAACTGAAAAGAAATTATTTTTTTCTTTATTGTTCCTAATTAAAAGGATTGATATTTTTCTCTTAAGTTTTGCACTTTTATGTATGTCCTCATCAAATTATTTTCAACTTCCAGCAGGGTATCCAAAATTTCTTTTTTGTTTATAGTTATTTCTTGCTCTTCAGCCACTATACCAATGAGAAATAGAAAAATAGTTATGTCATGACTTGAATACATTTCAGTAAAGTATTACAAGATCAATAGTGTTTTAACTAATGCTAACAAGAAACACAGACAAAAGACTAATCTCTTGTTAGAAGGTTTTATCTACACCTCTGTTGTTATTTAAAAGCATGTCATCTTGATAATACTGTGTACACGCACATGCATCTTTTGTTCCACACAATAGTGAAAGCTAAAGATTGTTATGATACAAAAGAACTCACTCCAATCATAAAATTCCGTTACATTGGATGAATTAGATTGCATTTCTTCTTCCTGTTCAAGGTTCTGTCCTTCATCTTGAATAGCTGAAAGACATACATAATTATAACAGGAATACTTATGTAATAGAACAATGCTGATTGAAATCCATATCTCTTTTCAATAATTATTCACTAAAACAAAATTTCTATTTTAGTACAAATAATGACATAAAAGGAGTGACTGAATAGACGTATGAACCTACATATATTATTGTCTTGTTGTTGCTCGCTATTTGGTGAATCTTGATTCATATTATTATTTTCCTCTTCAACAATTATATCTTCAATGGCATTTTGGTCTGTATCTTCTTCAATCATGTCTATAATTAATATGATTATAGTCATTAAATAGAATAATTTTATTTATTTGTAAGATATATGTTAATGAAATCTACCTTCATTGTCAGATTCATCATCAATGATGGGCATTGGCCTTCTGCGACGTTGTCGCCTCTTTTTTTTTTTTGCCTTTTTGTAAAAAATTTGAACATATAAATGTTAATATCAATGATGAGTTATCTTAATATTATACATTTTAGTAACTATATTCATACCTGTTGTCATTATAGCCTCAGACTCCATAAAAACAGTCGGTAGTGGATCACAATCAGCTTCTGGACTGGATGGATTCCATTTTATTGGGCGCAGATAACGGGGCCTTTTTCTATTTTTGACTGTTAAAAATTGAAATACAATAGTATTTATATTGGTAATCGATTGCACAGTACAACATCAGACTGAAACAATTACATTGTTAATACTGTTTCACAAACCGCAATAAATATAAAATGTATCCAAAATTTGCAATTATATTTGTGCACAAAGTTCAAGATTATGTAAACAAAGTAACAACTAATGAAAAAGTACAATAGATTTAAAAAATTGATACATAACTATTACATAAATACTTACATTTCATAACATAGCTTCTTATTAGGGTCCTTAATTTAGATTGTCTCCGGATTAGATCATTATAACGCTTCAGGCACTGTTTTCTAGTCCTATTATGGCCAGACAGACGTCTGACCCGTCGCACCATCTCTGATAAAATTGGATTTCTTTTATCCTGTTCCAATGTGAATATCCCCTTCCTTTTTTTCGGAAAATACTTTTCCATTGTATAGGTGATAATCAGTAATTCACCAATGGAAAACTTCTTGGAACGATTCATCTTCAAATGTATGTATGTATCTCTCTAACCATAAAACTCCACCCAATAACGGAACTAATTGTTATTGTTAGTGTGCATTAAAATATACCCATTTTAAAAATGATTTATTTTTAATAGAAATAAGTAATCAAGTCGAAACTTCATTATTTATCAATATTAAAAAAAAAAAAACTAGTTACATCTTTTTGTATCAATATAGATTACATGTAAGTTGTTACAAAGTGCGCAATAACGTGCACTATATTTCTACAGTCGATAGAAGATAACTGGCAATTGTTACAATGCGCAATAACTGTGACGACATTTCTACAGTCGATACATTTGTTTTCCTAGGTTAAATTTATTTTTAGGGCTATGTTCGTTGTTACCCCAATTGATACATACAAATAGTTTCGAATTTTAAAAAAGAATGTATATAAAAATAAAGACACATCAATTTGAAAAAAATACACATTTGACCAATAGGAATAAAGTAAATTCTAATTGTGCAATCAAATTACAGTTACTAAATTTATTTAAATTATTCAGTAATCTATTCATATAACGCCCCATTTCTGTAACGTTGTTAGTGATAATTGTTCATTACTTTATTCTGACTTCGAACGAAGACACTATTCTTATTAGCGCCATTTTTTGATCTAAATTTGCGATGGCTACTGGACTAGCTGGAAAGACGAAAAGTGGCCGAAGTGTGATGTTTAGTCATCGACAGAACTGTATTCTAGTTGAAGTTGTCATCGAACATTACGATGTTATTATCGGATATCAAGCAAAATCTGTCAACCCTCAAAGAAAAAAGGCTATTTGGGAACAAATTAGTCGTGCTGTGTCAGCAGAGGGTAGTTTTCCAAAAGACGTCAGGGCCTGTCGGAAGCGGGTGAATGATATTCGTAAGAATATTAAAAGAAAAGTATGTAAGGAAAAGCAGTTATCAAAAGGAACTGGTGGAGGCCCCGCATATAGGGCTGAACTGCTTGACTACGAACAGATGTTGTATGCCAGGATGGGGGATGCTGTCGTGGTGGGACTTGATGTACCATCAGATACCATGGATTTTCGAGGTAAATATCTAATTGATTGCTATTAAACGAATAGTATAATATATTCTTAACTTATATTTCAAGATTCAGACAGAGCATACCCTGTTAATAATTTTTTTATATGAATATTTTTTATTTTTTTATTTTAATATGTATTGAACAAAGTTTGCTTGTAAGCTTGGAAGCAGGACCATTTTTGGATGAGGACCTGGATACAGCTTGTTAATTGGCTGGCTACATTTAAAAAGAAACCAATCAGCAAGCGCTAAACAGGTGTCACACCCAAAAATGGCCACGCTTCTAAACTTAGATTTTTTGTTTCGGAAATGAGATATAATCCAAAAAGAAGAAAATATAAAAATTTTATTAGTATTGAATTATAAAAAATTTTGGAAATTCAATGCTCTATCAGAATAATGAAATAATAATTTACACTATACTATTTCTTTAACATGTATTTTGTATATTCAGTTTCTCAATCTTTAATTTTAATTAAATTTTAATTTGTTTATATGTACTATAGAAGAACATGAACAGGCATTAGAAAATGAATTAGAAAATGCCCAGGTGGACCTACCATCCGAGTCTGAGTTGACTAGTGAACAACCCACAACATCTTCATGTGGTATACCATGCAGGGAAGAAACTACCAGTAAGTAAAAGTATATTACAAAAATGATAATATCATTTGTATTAATGAAAAGAATGGACAATGAAATGTAATTAATATGTATTACTACGTTTCTTACTTTTCGCCATGAAAATTCTGTTTATGTAAAGATATTTAATTTAAAAACATATATATTAATCTCAATTTAATTTTGTTACAGGTGTCATGGGATTACTACAAACTATGCAGGATTCGTCAATTACATTATTTGATGGTAATTATTGACCTTTTTTTTTTTTTTTAAGTAATTTTATTAATTTTTTAAAATAATTATTTTTTACATTCATAGATGAAATAGAAATCACATTACAACCACTTGTAACTGACACAGTTTGTCAGGAGGATGATGATGATGAGACACAAATAGAGGGACAAACATCGACACAACTTGAAACACCACATGTAGAGGAATCAGAATGTGAAGAAGAGATTGAGGATGCAGAACAATGCCCGATAGATGAACCGGAGAGACCAAATGAGGTTGAAAGATTAACAGATATGGCATTGTCTTTCAGAAACGAACAAAATGAATTTTTTAAACAAATGATAGAATTGGAAAAACAAAGAAATAATATACTTCAAGAACAATTAACAGTGCAAAAGGAGTATTATCAGAAAAAGTTAGAGTTCTTGAATAGACGACATCCTGATTTATAATTGTATTCTCCATATATACCTTTAAGTTATGGGTTCTAAAATATTTAACGCACTTATAGCCTTTGTTAATGTTTATTAGAGTTCACTGTTTTGATGTTAATTTTTGTTGTTTAATAAAGTTTTTTATATTAATAAATAAAAAAAATTTATTCAAAGTAAATAACGAAACTTTTTTTTTTCAAAATATTCATTTTTTATTCAAAAAGAGAAAAAGATATGTATAAATAACACAACACAACTTTGGTTATAAACTATATAAATTCTATTTTTAATAAAAAAAATTATGTATCTCTCTCTCTCTCTCTCTCTCTCTCTCTCTCTCTCTCTCTATATATATATATATATATATATATATATATATATATATATATATAATAAATAACACAACACAACTTTGGTATCAAACTATGTAATTTCTCTTATATAAAAATAAATATAAATATATATATATATATATATATATATATATACAATTCTATCAATTTTAATTATTAAATTAAACCATGGTATTTGAATCCAATCTGAAAATTTCCTGAAAAAAAGAGAAAAGATGTAATTAATTATATAGAACAAACAATATTAACATGTTAATACAAATTTATTAAGGAGACTTACATCTAAAAAATCGTTCAATAATTTCAAGACGATTTTCAACTCCAGCTCTTGTGGTATGTCTTGTGACAATTTCCTGAGGAACATAAACATCTTCTGGAACATCCTCCAGACACACCTCATCTATATTTAGTTGGGAAATAGCAATATTGTGCATTATGCATGACACCAGAATTATGTCATTACATTTCTCTGGGGAATATTGTAGATCACCACCAGAACGGTCCAACACCCGAAATCTCATTTTGAGTACCCCGAATGTACGCTCAATAGCACTCCTTGTCGACCTGTGAGATTCGTTGAACTTGATTTCTGATCGTGTATGAGGTATTGGTACAGGTGTCAAGAGCCAAGGCCTACAGGGGTACCCGCTGTCACCTTCAAAAATATAAGAAAATTACAAATTAGCGACATGTAACAACAGGTTTATGAGGTTAAAATATGACATTTTATAAATAAATATAAAAATTTTAATATTCACCTAATAGCCAACCGTGTGGCATCTCTCCACATTCAAATGCTGCAAATAAAGCAGACTGCTTTAATATGTGATAATCGTGGCATGACCCTGGAAAACCTGATCTTACTGCCCAAAACCGAAGGTTAGAGTCACATACTGCTTGAACATTGAGAGAGTGGAAGTGTTTCCGATTTCGATATTGCTCCTCCCTTAAAGCTGGTGGTCTAATTGCAATATGTGTGCAATCAATTGCACCTAGGACATTTGGAATGCCGGCAACTTGATAAAAACCAGATTTTACTTGGTGCCATTCATGTACATTCCTTGGCACATATATAAATTTATTTAGATGCTTCAAAATCGCTTTTAAGACAGTCCTCAAATGTCTACAAAAAGAAGGCTGACTCATGCCAACCACTGCACTGGACACAGCCTGAAAAGAGCCCGTGGCTAGGAAATGCAAAACTGCCAATAACTTGAGCATTCCAGGTATTGCCCTTGTTCTTCTAGTCTGTGGCTCTAGATCATTCTGTATTAGAACATATAGATTTTGTATGCTCTCCCTGTTTAGGCGAAATATTTTTTTTATCTGATAATCAGATAATGCCTGTAGTCCACAACGAGGTAGAAAAACTCGTGGAACTCTTTGCCGTCTACGTATTGGCAAAATCTGTTCATTTCTTCGATTTTCATGGCCCCTTGCTAAAGAAATTGCAGACAAAATCAGGAAATAATCCATCTTCTTGCGCTGAAAATATGGAGTAAATTAGATGTTCTCCTATCTCTTCATGGAGAACATTAGTAGTCGTATTAGGAGGAGAACTTTAGGCTCTCCAATGGCGCAAAATAATGATAAATATCTATTTTGGAGAGAAATAGGTCGTATTCTTGAATATACACCCTGAAAAGGGCGTTTTAAAGCTTTATTTAGCGCAAATGTGCGCTTAGGCGAGGGACATTGAAGGGCGAGAATTTTGCAGTCGTATTTGCACATTTTTAGGAGTATTTCTTAATGATAAATAGGAGATATATTACGACGGCGTGAATTAAGGCGCAAATTAAGGAGAATATGTTTGATAAATCGAGCCCTTTAAATACATCAGAACAATTTCAACACCTTGAATTAGCCTATAGACATAGTTGCTATAACATGAAATTGACTCCACAAATCCACAAACTAATTCTCTTTCACAAACATCAATAACACTTTGTACAGAACAACACAAGCAAAATATTGACACTAACATCTCACTAACAGCAGTCCCAAAATCCCATTGGACATTATCATTGTCTGATCAACTTTGGCTTACTGGCCACATTAGACACATCAGATGCTTATCAATTTTTTGAAATATAAATCAAAAATTAATTCCTCAAATAAAGAATACAAACAAAGAATATTTATTCAATCGACATTTTTACCCTTTTGTTTTGATTACAAAAGTTCAGACACCACAGGATCAAAATCAGCTAAACAACAAAAGGTCTACGCTATAATCACTCATTACAGATGCGTTAGACTATATACACACATAGAAACACCAGTTGTTTTATGAACATGTATGTTCGTTTTATAACATTTGCATGCAAAAGAACCTCTGTGTATTATGATCCACAGCTGGGGGTCGCACTTTATTTTAGTTATCAATTTTATTACACTAATCATTCGGGTTCATCATACGAAATCGAGCGTTGAATAAACAGAACTCGATCCATATGTTGCAATTTCTGCAATCACTTTATTCTATTTATCGATATTTAAAATCCATCTGGCCAAATGGAGTTTGGTACATACATTTTACTTACATACACACATCATTGTATTTATTTGTTTAAAATAACATTTCTGGTTCATGTCCAACACACATCACATCCTCTACACACACTCACACACGTACCATTTTTAGTTTTTAGAATAAGATAAAAACAACATATCCCCCAAGTGAATTCAAACATGAGCTATTTAGCCAGTAGTCGATACCATTTTAAATTTTACTTTCACATTTTATTATATGAGGGTACACTCGGTTTTAACAAAATCATATACGACTTATATTTCATTAAGATCTGCGAATCACACATTATATTGTAAACGTTTATACATCTAATACATTGGCGATTATTGTAGCAGATTGTGATGGGACCCTTTAAATTGTTTTAGTTATATTTATGGGTCCTTTGGGATATATAATGCTAAGGTTAATGATGTTCACAGGTGACCAAGCCCAATTAGCATAAATGAGATACAGAGTATCCATCTACAGCCCATTGGTCCTTGCTGAAAACTATGACAACTTCCGTTTTTAATTGTATATAAGATTGTTATCTTAAGAAATTTGTATCCATTGTTTGTATGCCTGAAGAAAAGACCGGTGTAGGTCTAGAAACGCGTAGCAGTTTGTATGGATTAAAACTCTTTTATTTTATACACGGAAGTTGTCCTTTGTTCTCTTTCGATCCTTCCTGGTAAAGGTTTCAAAGTGTTTGATCCACCGCAGTGTCTCACACATTAGCTGCACAGACGCACACCAATCAAGCGAACGCTGAGTACCACCTGTGTACAGCCTGCCTGAGGCCACCCAGTGTGCTAACCACTGAAAGTGTTAGCCTGCCTGTCAGCACCGGTTATAATACGGTGCATTTATCTCTGGTAAGCGATAACAATAACCACCTATTTGGACCTTGAGTCAACAATATTACGCTATGTGGCGCCCTCTTTTTTACTTCTAAATTACAGATATCTCCTTCCCGAAGACCAGAGGAGCCTTGCCACCAGCACATCTGATTGCTTTACAAGACTTAGCACCATCATCTCACATGAACTAATATGGTTTGTCCTTAGACCAAAATCACTTATTATTATTTTTTTCAGCGCACCCCGCTCACGGTTCCCCTAGGGGTTCCCCTTTCATGACTGTATCTGAATCATGAAGTTTAATTTTGACTTGAATGTCCCTTTAACTATGCATTATTATGTTGTCTTTCTAATCTTAAGAAACCTTTTTCTATGTTGCTTACATAGGATACGAAGACAATGAACCCATAAAATCAACATATAGAGACATATAAATACATTGCTTATATGTTTGTGTATGCAACAGTTTAAGAGTTCACCAGTTTGTGTTTAATATTTGTTTGTTTTATGCGTTTAATATATAGATTTTTTATGTGATACGAAGATTTAAAAACAGCCAAAATATTAGGCCTAGATCCGCCTTAACCAGTTTAGATGTTATTTTATTTATGAGGGTAATAACTTTATTTGCTTTGGCATTCTTTCAGCGAGATAACGAGTTTTTGTCATTAAGGCTTGCGGGGCTAACAAGCCTTTTGTTCCCACCGCTCCCTTAAGACAACGCTGGTATTACAGGTTTTTTTAAACCCGGCGTTAGCCACAAAAAGGTGAGCGTAGAGCAAAATTTAGCTCCACATCTCACCTCAATACCAGCGTTGCTTACGGTAGTGGTAAGATGGCTAAACGTGCTCGTGCACGATTTCCCCATAGGAAACAATGGGGCTGAGCTGGCTGAAAAAAAACCTAACACCTGCAAAAAAGCAGCGTCCAGCTTCTAACACAGCCCCATTGTTTCCTATGGGGAAAATAAATCTAAGTCTGCACCTAACACCCTAACATGAACCCCGAGTCTAAACACCCCTAATCTTACAATTATTAACCCCTAATCTGCCGCTCCAGACACTGCCACCACCTACATTATCCCTATGAACCCCTAATCTACTGCCCCCAACATCGCTGCCACCTACATTATAGTTATTAACCCCTAATCTGCCCCCCCCCCCCCCCACGTCGCCGCAACTATATTAAATTTATTAACCCCTAATCTTCCGGCCCCAACGTCGCCGCTACTATATTAAATTAATTAACCCCTAAACCTAAGTCTAACCCTAAGTCTAACCCCCCTAACTTAAAT
Source organism: Bombina bombina (assembly GCF_027579735.1). NCBI lineage: Eukaryota > Metazoa > Chordata > Amphibia > Anura > Bombinatoridae > Bombina > Bombina bombina. The sequence continues at coordinate 1,210,288,069 of NC_069502.1, read as the reverse complement.
ATAATTTAAATGAAACAAAATAAATTTAACATAATTAAATAAATTAATCCTATTTAAAACTAAATATTTACCTATAAAATAAACCATAAGCTAGCTACAATATAACTAATAGTTACATTGTAGCTATCTTAGGGTTTATTTTTATTTTACAGGCAACTTTGTATTTATTTTAACTAGGTACAATAGTTATTAAATAGTTATTAACTATTTAATAACTACCTAGCTAAAATAAGTACAAATTTACCTGTAAAATAAATCCTAACCGAAGTTACAATTACACCTAACACTACACTATCATTAAATAAATTACCTAAACTACCTACAATTAAATACAATTAAATTAAATAAACAAAATTACGAAAACCCCCCCCACTAAATTATATAAAAAAAAAGAATTACAAGAATTTTAAACTAATTACACCTAATCTAATCCCCCTAATAAAATAAAAAAGCCCCCCAAAATAAAAAAATTCCCTACCCTATACTAAATTACAAATAGCCCTTAAAAGGGCCTTTTGCGGGGCATTGCCCCAAAGTAATCAGCTCTTTTACCTGTAAAAAAAAATACAATACCCCCCCAACATTACAACCCACCACCCACACACCCCTACTCTAAAACCCCCCAATCCCCCCTTAAAAAAACCTAACACTAACCCCCTGAAGATCACCCTACCTTGAGCTGTCTTCACCCAGCCGGGCACAAGTGGTCCTCCAGAGGGTCCGAAGTCTTCATCCGATCGGGGCAGAAGAGGTCCTCCAGACGGTAGAAATCTTCATCCAGGCAGCATCTTCTATCTTAATCCTTCCGGAGCGGGTCCATCTTCAATCCAGCCAATGCGGAGCATCCTCTTCAAACGAAGTCCTAACGAAGAATGAAGGTTCCTTTAAACGACGTCATCCAAGATGGCGTCCCTTGAATTCCGATTGGCTGATAGAATCCTATCAGCCAATCGGAATTAAGGTAGGAAAAATCCTATTGGCTGATGCTATCAGCCAATCAGATTGAAGTTCAATCCGATTGGCTGATCCAATCAGCCAATAGGATTTACCTCGCATTGGGAACGGCAGATTAGGGGTTGATAAATATAATGTAGGTGTCGGCGATGTTAGGGGCAGCAGATTAGGGTTTCATAGGTATAATGTAGGTGGCGGCGATGTCCGGTCGGCAGATTAGGGGTTACAAAATTTTATTTTAGTGTTTGCGATGTGGGGGGGGGGGCCTGGGTTTAGGGGTTAATAGGTAGTTTATGGGTGTTAGTGTACTTTTTAGCACTTTAGTTAAGAGTTTTATGTTCCGGCGTTATCCCATAAAACTCTTAACTACTGACTTTTAAATGCGGTAGAAGTCTTGACAGGAGAGGGTCTACCGCTCACTTCTTCCAAAACTTGTAATACCAGCATTAGGCAAATCCCATTGAAAAGATAGGATACGCAATTGACGTAAGGGGATTTGTGGTAACCTCGAGTCGCGGAAGAAAAGTGAGCGGTAGACCCTTTCCTGTCAAGACTTCTACCGCATTTAAAAGTCAGTAGTTAAGAGTTTTATGGGATAACACCGGAACATAAAACTCTTAAATAAAGTGCTAAAAAGTACACTAACACCCATAAACTACCTATTAACCCCTAAACCCAGCACCCCCCCCCCCACATCGCAAACACACTTTTTCATATATACACATTTCTTCCATTTTCATAAATAATTATATATATATTATTCAAAAGTATTGTGTTCACCACAATAAATTAACATGTGTGTTTATACAATAATTATTGATGAAAACAAAGTGACAATCCATACAAGCATCTATCTTATATAAGAACCTAATAATAAAAATAATAACATTTTCCAACTTTCACATGCACAATACAAACAATAGGTTAAAAATTCAGACTCCCACTCAGATTCTCATTATATACTTTTTAATGAATTTTTTTACTTCCCACGTACACACTTTTTATCTGTTACTATTATTATTTTAAATATATTTTCTTTAAATTCAAAAGAAAAGTGTCTATTATATCAAACTATTTAGTGAGGTTATACATGTAACTATTTGTAGTGAATATAAAGTGACAAGATTGCTTCTTTCACTTATTTTCATTTTGCAACTAACAGGTTAAAAGTCTAGATTCCCACATATATACACATTCTATTTGAACCTTTTTAATCAGTCTAATTTTAAATTGTAACAGCTGGGATCCTGTGTAGGTTCCACAGCTGAATGCACACAAATGTTTTTCTATTGGATCCCACATCTGATGACAACTTCCTTCTTTGATATACAAATGTGTATAAATTGCTAACAATTGGTAATGATGGCATTCACTTTTTTATCTGATGAAACAACCCTTGGAGGTTGAGAAACGCGTCATAAGTATTGAAAGTCATTTTTATTTGAAGTTGTCTGTGTTGTGGTTTATCAATACCAACTGAACAACACACAAAAGATTACATCTTTGCAGCACCTGAAGTCCAGACAACAGGAGACATACACAAAGTTGCAACCAGGACAAGTGCCTTTGGAACCTGGCTTCCACAGTGTACTAGCCACTGTTAAGTGCTAGCCTGCTCTTTTGCACTGGTCACAGCACAGTGCCACACTATTTGGTAAGCATAATACTTACTTTTATCTGTACCTGCATTCCAGACGGTATCACGCTATTGTGGCGCCCTCTCTCCATTCTTCCCTTTCCTGCCTGACTCGTAATTCCAGCGTTAGGAAAAAAGCAGCGTTGGGACCTCTCAACGCTGCTTTTTAAGGCTAAAGCCAAACTCGTAATCTAGGCATTTATTAGGCCTTTCAGGACATAAATGTAACTGTACCCTTGGACTACAATATTAACTATTTATAGTTATCAATTATTTTTCAGTTATATAAGAAAATTTAAAATATGTTTGAAAGTTAGACTATATATCTTTAGATTTTATCTCAACCAAACACAAATTCTCACTATATCATCAATTAGTTGAGTAGCCAACACATCAAATGGAATAAAGTGACAAGGTTCAACAACTACTTGTTAATTACCTATTTAACACTTACCAGCCTCGGCATGACACATACCACTAGAAAAGGCTTATAAGCACCACTCCTGAGTCAATATAACTACAGCCTTACCAGACCACTATTTGACCCCTATTAAAAATCCCTTTCACCTCTTCCTTAAAAGTACTGTCTAGATTCAGTACTATCTATCATATTGCCCTCATTGCATTCCCTAATCCATACCTACAACCCCCACCCAAATACCAAACCGTTCAACAGGAAACTCTTAGTCAAACATTTATTACATTAAGCTCATACTCCTACCACTCGATCGTACAGTATGTTAAAACATCCAGAACCTAACAAAATTAATATTGCAACACAAAATTTTAAAGGGTTCTTATCAGCCCAAAAGCATTCCATTGCACTCTATGACTTCTATAAAAAAACATATAGATATAGTCTTCATACAAGAGATCCATTTCAAGAAAAAACACAAACCCACTCCACCATCACACTACTACGATAAGTATTACACTAGCTCGAATACAAAAAAAAAATGGTGTCAGTATATTGTTCAGAAAAGGCCTTCCCTTTGAATTACTACACTGTAAACGCGACGATGAAGGTAGATTCCTGCTTTTAGTAGGCATCTGCTACGGTAGACCCGTGACACTACTTAACCTATATGCTCCAAACCGTCCCAAACCCACTTTTTTCAGAAAAGTGATGAACCTGTTACTTGATACTGCAAAATGACCAATCTTTATATCAGGAGACCTGAATTTCCCAGTAAATCCAACACTAGATGTATACTCAGGGAAATCATACATGCCCCTTAAAATGATTAAAGCTAACTGGCTAGCACTACAATCTATACCGACCTTTGACATTTGGTGACTGACGCACAGTACAACTAAAGACTATACCTTCTTTTCTCACCTACAGAAAATCTACACAAGATTAGATTACATTCTATGTGACCAATCATCCCTGCAATTGCTAATAGATACCAAAATATCGCAAACTCCCTGGTCAGATCACGCAATGGTGCCGAGCTCGTTTGCGTGGCCCAAAAAACAGGTATAAGGAATTCATGGAAACTAAACAATGTCATCTTCACAGACCCTATAATATTTAAACATTTTACAGATAAAACTTCTCTCTTTTTTGATATAAACAACCCAAAAGACACTTCAAACACCAATAATTGGGAAACATATAAGTGCTTCATCAGAGGGGAAATAATTAAACAAACGGCACAGCACCGCAAACAACTTGAAATAACTTATAAATTACTTCTCAGCTTGCTAACCACAGCAGGAAAAGATCATAAGAAAAACCCAACCTTGGAGGATTCACTGAATAAATTAAATAGGGCCAGGGAAGAACTCAACCAATATCTTATCAAGAATGCTCATAGGATGAGCACTTGCCCTAAACGCCAAATACTTCACGGAAAACAACAAAGCAGGCAAACTAATGGCTAGATCATTAAAAAGGAAAACATCCAAATCCTTCATCAGATCAATAAAAGATTAAAATAACCAAAATCAACTTACAAGTGCAGACATTGCAAACACATTCTCAGATTATTATAGTAAATAATATTGTCATGAGATGCAGGACATATGCAGGACACAGCAATGATGGTACAACTCTATTTTATTGCAGAGCATAGCAATACACATCTAGTCAGGTTGATTGTACTAAACTAACTGCGACACAGACACTGGACCTAAGCCCCGCCCACAATCTAGTGACATCACATCCTGCTCTCATCACATCTTCCCCTTTTTCAAAGGCGAAGCATACATTTGCATATAACAAATAACAAGGTACACCAACAGAGTATACAACAACATTTTTTTTTTTTATTTAGAACATTATATGAACAAATAGGTTAGAAAACATAAACAAATAAATTACATCCTGACTTGGACATCGGGGTAGACTACCCTAGTCCACAGTGACCATGGGATTATTCTGCCCATGCTTCCGGTCACTGTTCTAGCTAAAGTCAGTCCCTATATCGGGCCGGAAGTTTCACCACTCTTCCACTTGATGTAACTTTGCATGAACTGTCCTCTGATACAGAAGGTGGTGAATTAGAGTCTGCTGGAGGCAAAGACATATCCCCGCTGTGATCTTGCTGAGGGGAAGGCACCTCTCTTAGAACAGGGGATCCCACCGGCGGTGGTACTGAGGCATCCAGTTCCAGACTCTCAGGTACAGGCTGAAGATGTCTTCGGTTACGGCGTGTAACCGTCCCTCCCTCAGTAAGGACTGTATAAGACCTTGGTTCTGGAGAGCGGCCAACTACCGTAGCAGGTGTCTTCCATTTCTTCTCATCGTCCAGTTTAATTCTGACACTTTGGCCCGCTTTCAGTTCCTGTAAGGGCCTGACAGAATGTCTCCTGTCGTAGAAGAAACGATAACCCTTTTTGGCCTCTTCATCCCTCCTAAGGACTTCGTCCCGAGGAACAGGGCCAGGCGGCTTGAAGACACCCACTGAGGGTAAAGTGGTGCGAATCTGGCATCCTAGCATCAGCTGTGCCGGGCTAAACCCGGTGGCTTGAATGGGCATCGCCCTGTATGACAAGAGGGCTAGGTACGGCTCAGATTGCTTTAGAATGAATTTTGTTGTTTGAACTGCCCTTTCAGCCATTCCGTTGGCCTGCGGATAATGTGGACTTGATGTGGAATGTACAAAGTCATATTCCCTGCTGAAAGCACTGAACTCTGTAGAAGCGAACTGCATACCATTATCACTCACCAGCTCCAATGGAAATGCCCCAGCGGGCGAACAAGCTCTTCAGGCGAATGATAACGGCCTGACTTGTGATATCATTCAGGGGTGCAATTTCCAAATACCTGGAATAGTAGTCGATCACAACAAGAAACTTTTTCCCGTGCAGTTCACACAAATCAGCAGCTATTTTCTGCCACGGCCCGCAGGCAGTGGAGTAGACATCAAGGGCTCCCTTCTCTGAGTAGGCCGGCGTTCCCGGCAAAAGGCACATTTAGACACGTGATTTGCAATGTCGGAGCTGATCCCAGGCCACCACACAGCTGTAGCTGCCCTTTCTCTGCACTTTGTAATGCCTAAGTGGCCATCGTGAATCCTGTTTAACATCTCTTTCCTCATGCTGACAGGAATTACAATGCGGTCTTGGAACAGCACCAACCCCTCCAGCTCCGTGAGCTGCGACCTCTCTGGCTAGTAAGCACTTAAAGACATCCAGGCTGCCCGGCTCTCGGGCCAGCCTTCTTTTATGTACCTTATAACTTCTTGCAGATCTGTGTCCAAATATGTCTCTTTCTTTATCTCTTCCAGTTTCTTTGAAGAAATGGACTTTGAGGCCAGAACTGAATCAACATACACTTTCACATCCGATTCTGTGGAGGATTCTTCAGCAGCAGCCAGCGGGAGCCTGGATAGTGTATCTGCCACAACCAGTTGTTTCCCCGGCACATGCACTGCCTGAACATTGAACCTGAGCAGTCTCATTAAAAGTCTCTGGCATCTCAAGGGTGTTTTGTCAATGTCATAAGAGTTGATTAGAGGGACTAGCGGTTTGTGGTCAGTTTCCAGACTAAATTTCTCCAAACCCACTAGATAGCGCTGGAAGCGCTCACAGGCCCAAACTGCAGCCAGGCACTCTTTCTCAATTTGAGCGTATTTTGACTCTGCAGCCGTCAGTGTGCGGGAACAGTAGGCGATGGGCTGTAGTTTATTTCCGTTCAGCTGCAGGAGTGCAGCCCCCAACCCATAACTGCTTGCATCGGCACTAACCACAGTCTTTTTTGAAGGGTCGTAGAACCCCAGCACTGGGGCAGACCCCAGCAGGGACTTGGCATGCAGGAAAGCTTTTTCTTGTGAAGGTCCCCAGACCCAGGCAACGTCTTTCTTAAGCAACTCTGTGATAGGGTGTAAAACTGTTGATAAATCTGGAAGAAACTTGCCCACGTAATTTACAAGGCCCAATATCTGTCTCAGCTCATGTACATCAGAAGGGCTTTTCATCTGTTCAATAGCACGAATTTTCTCGGGGTCTGGCTTGATGCCATCCCCGTTGATGATATGCCCAAAGTAGCATAATTCAGTTTTCCTAAAATGACATTTTCTTTCATGTAATTAGCAAGAGTCCATGAGCTAGTGACGTATGGGATATACATTCCTTCCAGGAGGGGCAAAGTTTCCCAAACCTCAAAATGCCTATAAATACACCCCTCACCACACCCACAATTCAGTTTTACAAACTTTGCCTCCCGTGGAGGTGGTGAAGTAAGTTTGTGCTAGATTCTACGTTGATATGTGCAGCAGACTGGAACCCGGTTTTCCTCTCAGAGTGCAGTGAATGTCAGAGGGATGTGAAGAGAGTATTGCCTATTTGAATTCAATGGTCTCCTTCTACGGGATCTATTTCATAGGTTCTCTGTTATCGGTCGTAGAGATTCATCTCTTACCTCCCTTTTCAGATCGACGATATACTCTTATATACCATTACCTCTACTGATTCTCGTTTCAGTACTGGTTTGGCTATCTACTATATGTAGATGAGTGTCTTGGGGTAAGTAAGACTTATTTTTCATGACATTCTAAGCTATGGTTGGGCACTTTTATATAAAGTTCTAAATATATGTCTTTAAATTTATTTGCCTTGATTCAGGATGATCAATATTCCTTATTTCAGAAAAGGTAGTTTCATTATTTGGGTTAATGCATATGAATAATCAATTTTTTTACCTTAAAAATTGTTTTCAAATTGACT
>NC_069502.1:1210243289-1210280209 GCF_027579735.1 Bombina bombina | reverse complement strand
GTTATTATTATTATATAAATATTGTTATAAAATAATGTAATTACATACACTGTGACATTATAGATAGGGCAGTAGGGATAGGCTGTATTAGCAGACAGTATGAGCTATTATTATTATATAAATATTGTTATAAAATAATGTAATTACACACACTGTGACACTAACAGATAGGGCAGTAGGGATAGGTTGTATTAGCAGACAGTATGAGCTATTATTATATAAATATTGTTATAAAATAATGTAATTACATACACTGTGACATTAAAGATAGGGCAGTAGGGATAGGCTGTATTAGCAGACAGTAGGAGCTATTATTATTATATAAATATTGTTATAAAATAATGTAATTACATTACACTGTGACATTACAGATAGGGCAGTAGGATAGGCTGTATTAGCAGACAGTAGGGGCTATTATTATTATATAAATATTGTTATAAAATAATGTAATTACATACACTGTGACACTAACAGATAGGGCAGTAGGGATAGGTTGTATTAGCAGACAGTAGGAGCTATTATTATTATATAAATATTGTTATAAAATAATGTAATTACATACACTGTGACACTAACAGATAGGGCAGTAGGGATAGGTTGTATTAGCAGACAGTAGGCGCTATTATTATTATATAAATATTGTTATAAAATAATGTAATTACATACACTGTGACACTAACAGATAGGGCAGTAGGGATAGGCTGTATTAGCAGACAGTAGGAGCTATTATTATTATATAAATATTGTTATAAAATAATGTAATTACATACACTGTGACATTACAGATAGGGCAGTAGGGATAGGCTGTATTAGCAGACAGTAGGGGCTATTATTATTATATAAATATTGTTATAAAATAATGTAATTACATACACTGTGACACTAACAGATAGGGCAGTAGGGATAGGTTGTATTAGCAGACAGTAGGAGCTATTATTATTATATAAATATTGTTATAAAATAATGTAATTACATACACTGTGACATTACAGATAGGGCAGTAGGGATAGGCTGTATTAGCAGACAGTAGGGGTTATTATTATTATATAAATATTGTTATAAAATAATGTAATTACATACACTGTGACATTATAGATAGGGCAGTAGGGATAGGCTGTATTAGCAGACAGTAGGAGCTATTATTATTATATAAATATTGTTATAAAATAATGTAATTACATACACTGTGACACTAACAGATAGGGCAGTAGGGATAGGTTGTATTAGCAGACAGTATGAGCTATTATATAAATATTGTTATAAAATAATGTAATTACACACACTGTGACACTTACAGATAGGGCAGTAGGGATAGGTTGTATTAGCAGACAGTATGAGCTATTATATAAATATTGTTATAGAATAATGTAATTACATACACTGTGACATTATAGATAGGGCAGTAGGGATAGGCTGTATTAGCAGACAGTAGGGGCTATTATATAAATATTGTTATAAAATAATGTAATTACATACACTGTGACATTACAGATAGGGCAGTAGGGATAGGCTGTATTAGCAGACAGTATGAGCTATTATTATTATATAAATATTGTTATAAAATAATGTAATTACATACACTGTGACATTACAGATAGGGCAGTAGGGATAGGCTGTATTAGCAGACAGTAGGAGGTATTATTATTATATAAATATTGTTATAAAATAATGTAATTACATACACTGTGACATTATAGATAGGGCAGTAGGGATAGGCTGTATTAGCAGACAGTAGGAGCTATTATTATTATATAAATATTGTTATAAAATAATGTAATTACATACACTGTGACACTAACAGATAGGGCAGTAGGGATAGGTTGTATTAGCAGACAGTAGGAGCTATTATTATATAAATATTGTTATAAAATAATGTAATTACATACACTGTGACATTACAGATAGGGCAGTAGGGATAGGTTGTATTAGCAGACAGTAGGAGCTATTATTATATAAATATTGTTATAAAATAATGTAATTACATACACTGTGACATTACAGATAGGGCAGTAGGGATAGGTTGTATTAGCAGACAGTAGGAGCTATTATATAAATATTGTTATAAAATAATGTAATTACATACACTGTGACACTAACAGATAGGGCAGTAGGGATAGGCTGTATTAGCAGACAGTAGGAGCTATTATTATTATATAAATATTGTTATAAAATAATGTAATTACATACACTGTGACATTAACAGATAGGGCAGTAGGGATAGGCTGTATTAGCAGACAGTAGGGGCTATTATTATTATATAAATATTGTTATAAAATAATGTAATTACATACACTGTGACATTACAGATAGGGCAGTAGGGATAGGTTGTATTAGCAGACAGTAGGAGCTATTATTATATAAATATTGTTATAAAATAATGTAATTACATACACTGTGACATTAACAGATAGGGCAGTAGGGATAGGCTGTATTAGCAGACAGTAGGAGCTATTATTATTATATAAATATTGTTATAAAATAATGTAATTACATACACTGTGACACTAACAGATAGGGCAGTAGGGATAGGCTGTATTAGCAGACAGTAGGGGCTATTATATTAATATTGTTATAAAATAATGTAATTACATACACTGTGACATTATAGATAGGGCAGTAGGGATAGGCTGTATTAGCAGACAGTAGGAGCTATTATTATTATATAAATATTGTTATAAAATAATGTAATTACATACACTGTGACATTATAGATAGGGCAGTAGGGATAGGCTGTATTAGCAGACAGTAGGAGCTATTATTATTATATAAATATTGTTATAAAATAATGTAATTACATACACTGTGACACTAACAGATAGGGCAGTAGGGATAGGTTGTATTAGCAGACAGTATGAGCTATTATTATTATATAAATATTGTTATAAAATAATGTAATTACATACACTGTGACACTAACAGATAGGGCAGTAGGGATAGGTTTTATTAGCAGACAGTAGGAGCTATTATTATATATATATTGTTATAAAATAATGTAATTACATACACTGTGACATTACAGATAGGGCAGTAGGGATAGGCTGTATTAGCAGACAGTAGGAGCTATTATTATTATTATATAAATATTGTTATAAAATAATGTAATTACATACACTGTGACACTAACAGATAGGGCAGTAGAGATAGGTTGTATTAGCAGACAGTAAGGGCTATTATATAAATATTGTTATAAAATAATGTAATTACATACACTGTGACATTACAGATAGGGCAGTAGGGATAGGCTGTATTAGCAGACAGTAGGGGCTATTATATAAATATTGTTATAAAATAATGTAATTACATACACTGTGACATTATAGATAGGGCAGTAGGGATAGGTTGTATTAGCAGACAGTATGAGCTATTATATTAATATTGTTATAAAATAATGTAATTACATACACTGTGACACTAACAGATAGGGCAGTAGGGATAGGCTGTATTAGCAGACAGTAGGAGCTATTATTATTATATAAATATTGTTATAAAATAATGTAATTACATACACTGTGACACTAACAGATAGGGCAGTAGGGATAGGTTGTATTAGCAGACAGTAGGAGCTATTATTATTATATAAATATTGTTATAAAATAATGTAATTACATACACTGTGACACTAACAGATAGGGCAGTAGGGATAGGCTGTATTAGCAGACAGTAGGGGCTATTATTATTATATAAATATTGTTATAAAATAATGTAATTACATACACTGTGACATTAACAGATAGGGCAGTAGGGATAGGCTGTATTAGCAGACAGTAGGGGCTATTATATTAATATTGTTATAAAATAATGTAATTACATACACTGTGACACTAACAGATAGGGCAGTAGGGATAGGCTGTATTAGCAGACAGTAGGAGCTATTATTATTATATAAATATTGTTATAAAATAATGTAATTACATACACTGTGACACTAACAGATAGGGCAGTAGGGATAGGCTGTATTAGCAGACAGTAGGGGCTATTATTATTATATAAATATTGTTATAAAATAATGTAATTACATACACTGTGACATTACAGATAGGGCAGTAGGGATAGGCTGTATTAGCAGACAGTAGGAGCTATTATTATTATATAAATATTGTTATAAAATAATGTAATTACATACACTGTGACATTACAGATAGGGCAGTAGGGATAGGCTGTATTAGCAGACAGTAGGAGGCTATTATTATTATATAAATATTGTTATAAAATAATGTAATTACATACACTGTGACATTACAGATAGGGCAGTAGGGATAGGCTGTATTAGCAGACAGTAAGGGCTATTATATAAATATTGTTATAAAATAATGTAATTACATACACTGTGACATTATAGATAGGGCAGTAGGGATAGGCTGTATTAGCAGACAGTAGGGGCTATTATTATATAAATATTGTTATAAAATAATGTAATTACATACACTGTGACATTATAGATAGGGCAGTAGGGATAGGTTGTATTAGCAGACAGTAGGAGCTATTATATTAATATTGTTATAAAATAATGTAATTACATACACTGTGACACTAACAGATAGGGCAGTAGGGATAGGTTGTATTAGCAGACAGTAGGAGCTATTATTATATAAATATTGTTATAAAATAATGTAATTACATACACTGTGACATTATAGATAGGGCAGTAGGGATAGGCTGTATTAGCAGACAGTAGGGGCTATTATATAAATATTGTTATAAAATAATGTAATTACATACACTGTGACATTATAGATAGGGCAGTAGGGATAGGTTGTATAAGCAGACAGTATGAGCTATTATATTAATATTGTTATAAAATAATGTAATTACATACACTGTGACACTAACAGATAGGGCAGTAGGGATAGGTTGTATTGGCAAGACAGTAGGAGCTATTATTATTATATAAATATTGTTATAAAATAATGTAATTACATACACTGTGACACTAACAGATAGGGCAGTAGGGATAGGTTGTATTAGCAGACAGTAGGAGCTATTATTATATAAATATTGTTATAAAATAATGTAATTACATACACTGTGACCTTACAGATAGGGCAGTAGGGATAGGTTGTATTAGCAGACAGTAGGAGCTATTATTATATAAATATTGTTATAAAATGATGTAATTACATACACTGTGACATTACATATATGGCAGTAGGGATAGGTTGTATTAGCAGACAGTATGAGCTATTATTATTATATAAATATTGTTATAAAATAATGTAATTACACACACTGGGACATTACAGATAGGGCAGTAGGGATAGGCTGTATTAGCAGACAGTATGAGCTATTATTATTATATAAATATTGTTATAAAATAATGTAATTACATACACTGACATTACAGATAGGGCAGTAGGGATAGGCTGTATTAGCAGACAGTAGGGGCTATTATATTAATATTGTTATAAAATAATGTAATTACATACACTGTGACACTAACAGATAGGGCAGTATGGATAGGCTGTATTAGCAGACAGTATGAGCTATTATTATTATATAAATATTGTTATAAAATAATGTAATTACATACACTGTGACATTACAGATAGGGCAGTAGGGATAGGTTGTATTAGCAGACAGTAGGAGCTATTATATTAATATTGTTATAAAATAATGTAATTACATACACTGTGACATTACAGATAGGGCAGTAGGGATAGGCTGTATTAGCAGACAGTATGAGCTATTATTATTATATAAATATTGTTATAAAATAATGTAATTACACACACTATGACATTACAGATAGGGCAGTAGGGATAGGCTGTATTAGCAGACAGTAGGGGATATTATTAAATATTGTTATAAAATAATGTAATTACATACACTGTGACATTATAGATAGGGCAGTAGGGATAGGCTGTATTAGCAGACAGTAGGAGCTATTATTATTATATAAATATTGTTATAAAATAATGTAATTACACACACTGTGACATTACAGATAGGGCAGTAGGGATAGGCTGTATTAGCAGACAGTAGGAGCTATTATTATTATATAAATATTGTTATAAAATAATGTAATTACATACACTGTGACATTACAGATAGGGTAGTAGGGATAGGTTGTATTAGCAGACAGTAGGGGCTATTATATAAATTTTGTTATAAAAAAATGTAGTTACATACGCTGTGACATTATAGATAGGGCAGTAGGGATAGGTTGTATTAGCAGACAGTAGGAGCTATTATTATTATATAAATATTGTTATAAAATAATGTAATTACACACACTGTGACATTATAGATAGGGCAGTAGGGATAGGTTGTATTAGCAGAAAGTATGAGTTATTATTAATATTATATAAATATTGTTATAAAATAATTTAATTACACACACTGTGACATTACAGATAGGGCAGTAGGGATAGGCTGTATTAGCAGACAGTAGGAGCTATTATTATTATATAAATATTGTTATAAAATAATGTAATTACATACACTGTGTCATTACAGATAGGGCAGTAGGGATAGGTTGTATTAGCAGACAGTATGAGCTATTATATTAATATTGTTATAAAATAATGTAATTACATACACTGTGACATTACAGATAGGGCAGTAGGGAAAGGCTGTATTAGCAGACAGTATGAGCTATTATTATTATATAAATATTGTTATAAAATAATGTAATTACATACACTGTGACATTATAGATAGGGCAGGAGGGATAGGCTGTATTAGCAGACAGTAGGGGCTATTATTATTATATAAATATTGTTATAAAATAATGTAATTACATACACTGTGACATTATAGATAGGGCATTAGGGATAGGTTGTATAAGCAGACAGTATGAGCTATTATATTAATATTGTTATAAAATAATGTAATTACATACACTGTGACACTAACAGATAGGGCAGTAGGGATAGGCTGTATTAGCGGACAGTAGGAGCTATTATTATTATATAAATATTGTTATAAAATAATGTAATTACATACACTGTGACACTAACAGATAGGGCAGTAGGGATAGGTTGTATTAGCAGACAGTAGGAGCTATTATTATATAAATATTGTTATAAAATAATGTAATTACATACACTGTGACCTTACAGATAGGGCAGTAGGGATAGGTTGTATTAGCAGACAGTAGGAGCTATTATTATATAAATATTGTTATAAAATGATGTAATTACATACACTGTGACATTACATATATGGCAGTAGGGATAGGTTGTATTAGCAGACAGTATGAGCTATTATTATTATATAAATATTGTTATAAAATAATGTAATTACACACACTGGGACATTACAGATAGGGCAGTAGGGATCGGCTGTATTAGCAGACAGTATGAGCTATTATTATTATATAAATATTGTTATAAAATAATGTAATTACATACACTGACATTACAGATAGGGCAGTAGGGATAGGCTGTATTAGCAGACAGTAGGGGCTATTATATTAATATTGTTATAAAATAATGTAATTACATACACTGTGACACTAACAGATAGGGCAGTATGGATAGGCTGTATTAGCAGACAGTATGAGCTATTATTATTATATAAATATTGTTATAAAATAATGTAATTACATACACTGTGACATTACAGATAGGGCAGTAGGGATAGGTTGTATTAGCAGACAGTAGGAGCTATTATATTAATATTGTTATAAAATAATGTAATTACATACACTGTGACATTACAGATAGGGCAGTAGGGATAGGCTGTATTAGCAGACAGTATGAGCTATTATTATTATATAAATATTGTTATAAAATAATGTAATTACACACACTATGACATTACAGATAGGGCAGTAGGGATAGGCTGTATTAGCAGACAGTAGGGGATATTATTAAATATTGTTATAAAATAATGTAATTACATACACTGTGACATTATAGATAGGACAGTAGGGATAGGCTGTATTAGCAGACAGTAGGAGCTATTATTATTATATAAATATTGTTATAAAATAATGTAATTACATACACTGTGACATTATAGATAGGGTAGTAGGGATAGGTTGTATTAGCAGACAGTAGGGGCTATTATATAAATTTTGTTATAAAATAATGTAATTACATACACTGGTGACATTATAGATAGGGCAGTAGGGATAGGTTGTATTAGCAGACAGTAGGAGCTATTATTATTATATAAATATTGTTATAAAATAATGTAATTACACACACTGTGACATTATAGATAGGGCAGTAGGGATAGGTTGTATTAGCAGAAAGTATGAGTTATTATTAATATTATATAAATATTGTTATAAAATAATTTAATTACACACACTGTGACATTACAGATAGGGCAGTAGGGATAGGCTGTATTAGCAGACAGTAGGAGCTATTATTATTATATAAATATTGTTATAAAATAATGTAATTACATACACTGTGTCATTACAGATAGGGCAGTAGGGATAGGTTGTATTAGCAGACAGTATGAGCTATTATATTAATATTGTTATAAAATAATGTAATTACATACACTGTGACATTAACAGATAGGGCAGTAGGGATAGGTTGTATTAGCAGACAGTATGAGCTATTATATTAATATTGTTATAAAATAATGTAATTACATACACTGTGACATTACAGATAGGGCAGTAGGGAAAGGCTGTATTAGCAGACAGTATGAGCTATTATTATTATATAAATATTGTTATAAAATAATGTAATTACATACACTGTGACATTATAGATAGGGCAGGAGGGATAGGCTGTATTAGCAGACAGTAGGAGCTATTATTATTATATAAATATTGTTATAAAATAATGTAATTACATACACTGTGACATTATAGATAGGGCAGGAGGGATAGGCTGTATTAGCAGACAGTAGGGGCTATTATATAAATATTGTTATAAAGTAATGTAATTACATACAGTGTGACATTATAGATAGGGCAGTAGGGATAGGCTGTATTAGCAGACAGTAGGGGCTATTATATAAATATTGTTATAAAATAATGTAATTACATTTACACTGTGACACTAACAGATAGGGCAGTAGGGATAGGTTGTATTAGCAGACAGTAGGGGTTATTATTATTATATAAATATTGTTATAAAATAATGTAATTACATACACTGTGACATTATAGATAGGGCAGTAGGGATAGGTTGTATTAGCAGACAGTAGGAGCTATTATTATTATTATATAAATATTGTTATAAAATAATGTAATTACATACACTGTGACATTATAGATAGGGCAGTAGGGATAGGTTGTATTAGCAGAAAGTATGAGTTATTATTAATATTATATAAATATTGTTATAAAATAATGTAATTACATACACTGTGACACTAACAGATAGGGCAGTAGGGATAGGTTGTATTAGCAGACAGTAGGAGCTATTATTATTATATAAATATTGTTATAAAATAATGTAATTACATACACTGTGACATTATAGATAGGGCAGTAGGGATAGGTTGTATTAGCAGACAGTAGGGGCTATTATATAAATATTGTTATAAAATAATGTAATTACATACACTGTGTCATTACAGATAGGGCAGTAGGGAAAGGTTGTATTAGCAGACAGTAGGGGTTATTATTATTATTATATAAATATTGTTATAAAATAATGTAATTACATACTGACATTACAAATCGTGTTACACATATTTTACATTTAAATGTTCTTTATATAGAAATGTTATTTTTTTATTTTTAAACAAGTAAAAGCAGCAACGTTTCGTGTCAACACAGACCCTTAGTCATGACTAAGGGTCTGTGTTGACTCGAAACGTTTCTGCTTTTACCTTTTTGTTACTTCAATAAAGAATGGATACTTTTATGAAAAAGTGCTGACGCAAACTATTTGTTTTGTTGTATTTATACATGTGAGGTTGGCAGGCTTCCCCAGCGTACGTGCACTATCTAAGAACTAAATATTGTGTTGGGATAATACTGCAAAGAAAGGTGCCGGACCTTTTGGATTTGAATATATATATATATATATATATATATAAACATAACAAGAGGATTTAAGGTTAGGTAGGTAAAAAGCACTTATCTTAGGAAACCAAGCGCCGTCGTCCACACGGCGTGAAGCTAGCACACTGATTCGAACTTCCTGCACTTAGCGTGGAGAGTATCGGGTTAGGGAGCAGCTGAAAATAAGGTTCAAATAGAGGCAGGAGTCCCAAGAAAACTTGTACTTAAAGCTTGTTAATAAGAGCAAACATTCTTTACAGCATTTGCTATCTGGTATAGACACTATGCACAAAGCACTTAGAATATGTATGTTAGTCTGATTTACACAGACCGTGGGTACGGCTTATATTTTTCTTATTTATATAATGCTAGTATGCTATTCGTGAGGTTTTCACACATTTGTAGTTACATGTATTTCTGAATGATAATGACGTGCATGGAGAGCTTGTGACGTGAAGGGGGAGTAAATGCTTGGTCCAATAAGCTTTTGATTAAATTGGTTCAAATAATACCTCCTCACAAGCACCTGTACATTTCCTTGACAAAGGGGCGGAGTCCCCGAAATGCGCGTCGGAATCAGCCTGGATGCTTGCACCTGACCTTACCTATGCGGTCGGAGCCACCCTGCATGCTGATAGCTAACGGCTTCCAAGACGGAGGTAGTGAGATGGGAGTATCCTGAATGCGATCCATTGCCACACTGAATAAACACGTTGCTGACAAGTCTCACGGTAGTACTGCATACATCAGAACTGATTGATACAGGTAATATCATTTACTGCTATTTTCTTGGCTTGCGGTGAGGAGTTTACCAGATACACATAAAGGTACCTCAACTGATATCTATAGTGAACCCCCTGGTTTGGGTTACACAGTGAACACTTGTGATCTTTCAGGCCATATCAGTGTACTTACCGTGAGTGAAAATATTAAAAGTGTGTGAGGTTGGATCAGCAGCCGGAGTTTACCTGGCTTATAAATAGCTGTTTACATATTAGCAATGGGGCCGCTCATATGACAGCCTGTATTTTCCTGTGTGACACAATTTAACACGGATTATATTACCATTAGTAATTTCAACTATCTACAAGTATCCTGAGTCTAGGACACCACATGCTACAAAATAACAGGACTGTATACTAGCATGTTACAAAATATCCGGATTCAAATGAAATGATGACGTGGTATTAACTTTTTCAACACATTGGATACAATTTATTTGTTGTGAAGAGAACCAATTTATTTTACCTTCCTGAAATGGAATTACTATAAGATTTTTTACAGGTTATGAGACAGGTGCTGCTGTCCTTCACTCCCTGGGGGTGTATTCATGTGATTGTTTTTTTCGTTGCCTTTTTTTCATTGTCTCTTTCATTTATATTTTTTTTTACTTTTATTTTAGGATTATATGGTGCGGATGTGTGCTTTTTGGTGGATGGGGATTGTGTGGATCTGTATGAGTGCATCTTTGGTCCTCTCCAACAGTTTTCTTATTAATGTCAGATTGATTATGACATAGTGTGAAACTATTAAAATACTTTGCTGAAAAATTGCTAAGACTCATTGGCTGGGAGCATTTATTATTACACACATATATATGTTACGGGTAAAGTCAGAAATCCCGGTAACCCAAACCCTTCTGGATAAAGTTAATAAAATCATATATTGGCTTTACCCGGGTAATGCTAGGAAAACACACCAACAGTAAATGTAACATTTTTATTTTTGATTACACAAACACTTATGTTTTGTACAATGTTTTGGTTACAACAGGAAATTAAACATTTTTATAGTTCATATGTGGATTTTTCGCTTCAGAGAGGCTCTGATTAGAACAGAACGCTCTGGAGCATATCTTCCCTTGGCCATTAAAGCGTGATCTTATCTGACTGGTTGTGCATCCAGTGACCTACACAGAGACATGGACCAATCAGATTATGCATGCAACAGCTGAGGGGAGATATACGCTACAGAGAGTTCTGTTCTAATCACAGCCTTGGGTGCCGCAACCGCCTCTGGGAACCTAACCATTGGTCCTACCCCCACAACATGCTTTTAAAGTTTCTGGGATAGAACGCATAGAACACAACACCACAAAAATGTTTAATTTCCTGTTGTAATGAAACATGGTAGAATACATATGAAAAATCCACATATGAAAAATAAAAATATTTAATTTTGAAAAATAAAAATGTTTCATGAATAAAAATGTTTCATATTGTTGTTGTAAAAATATTTAATTTCCTGTTGTTGTAACAAAACATGGTACAAAACATATGAAATAACAAAAAAATGGTACAAAACATATGAAAAATCCACATATATCATATAAAAATGTTTAATTTCCTGTTGGTGTGTTTTCCTAGCATTACCCGGGTAAAGCCCATTGTATGATTTTATTAGCTTTATCCAGATGCATTTGGTTAATCTTATGATTACACGGGCAAAGCCCAAAATATGATCTTATTTTGGGCTTTACCCACAGCCACTGGGTAATCCTAGGATTACCCGGGTAATCCTAGGATTACCCAATTTCTGACTTTACCCGTAACATATACACAAATATATATTTAAAATAAAAATAACTTTTCTTTCCTAAGATATGGTGAGTTCACGACGTCATCAATTACTTTTGGGAATATCACTCCTGGCCAGTAGGAGGAGGCAAAGAGCACCACAACAAAGCTGTTAAGTATCCCTTCCCTTACCACAAACCCCAGTCATTCTCTTTGCCTTCAGTGCATGGAGGAAGTGAAGTTTTGGTGTCTGAAGAAAATTGGATTTATTTCACTTTAATCAAGATTTTATTATTTTGAAAGCCAGAGTAGGTTTACACTGATCTTTCCTCTCAAGATTGGGTCTAGCCATACTCCACATTAGTCTCTTCAGTAGGGCAGTGGTGGCTTTAAAGCAGTTAGGAACTTGTGAGATGGGCTTCACTGAGTTTTCCTAACATGTTGCTGCCCTAGTATAGAAAGCCAGAGTAGGTTTACTCTGTTCTTTCTTTTTTCCTCAGGTCTCTGGAGTGGCATCCTTTCATACCGACCAGGTGAGCTGTCCTCCTGCCAGACAGCTAGATGTGCACGTAATTGCCTTTTGTCTTTTAGGGCTAGGAGACTGGCACTAAAGGGGCAAATTTCTATGCACTTAACATGGGATAAGAAATCCTTCAGGGAAGGATGTTTATGGTACTGGGCAGGCACTAATAATGTGTTTTAGAGACTGGGGGTTAATCTCCTTCACGACAAGGAAGGAGCTAACCCTCTATTGTGGGCTCAGATTTTGGTTTTATTCCCTTGAATATACAATACATTTACTAGAGGTAAATGATAATATGGTATCCCTGAATTTTTAAGAGTTCATTAGGGGTTAATTTTACCCTAATTCCTTAATTTGCCTTGGGCTGTTTAGTGAGCAAAAGTCTATAATAGGTAGCTCACTTGTGTATATTTGCGCTCACAAAGGGTGTAATGTTAATCACTTTCCTAAGCCCCTGTAGGTCTGCTTAGTTTTTTGATGGTTGAGTATGTTAGAGAGCGCACCTTTCTTTCATGTAATTAGCAAGAGTCCATGAGCTAGTGACGTATGGGATATACATTCCTACCAGGAGGGGCAAAGTTTCCCAAACCTTAAAATGCCTATAAATACACCCCTCACCACACCCACAATTCAGTTTTACAAACTTTGCCTCCTATGGAGGTGGTGAAGTAAGTTTGTGCTAGATTCTACGTTGATATGCGCTCTGCAGCAAGTTGGAGCCCGGTTTTCCTCTCAGCGTGCAGTGAATGTCAGAGGGATGTGAGGAGAGTATTGCCTATTTGAATGCAATGATCTCCTTCTACGGGGTCTATTTCATAGGTTCTCTGTTATCGGTCGTAGAGATTCATCTCTTACCTCCCTTTTCAGATCGACGATATACTCTTATATATATACCATTACCTCTGCTGATTTTCGTTTCAGTACTGGTTTGGCTTTCTACAAACATGTAGATGAGTGTCCTGGGGTAAGTAAATCTTATTTTCTGTGACACTCTAAGCTATGGTTGGGCACTTTTATATAAAGTTCTAAATATATGTATTCAAACATTTATTTGCCTTGACTCAGGATGTTCAACATTCCTTATTTTCAGACAGTCAGTTTCATACTTGGGATAAATGCATTTGTTTCAATCATTTTTTCTTACCTTAAAAAATTTGACTTTTTTCCCTGTGGGCTGTTAGGCTTGCGGGGGCTGAAAATGCTTCATTTTATTGCGTCATTCTTGGCGAGGACTTTTTTGGCGCAAAATTTTTTTTTCTGTTTCCGGCGTCATACGTGTCGCCGGAAGTTGCGTCATTTTTTGACGTTTTTTTTGCGTCAAAAGTGTCGGTAGGCGCCAAATAATGTGGGCGTCTTTTTTGGCGCTAAAAAATATGGGCGTCATTTTTGTCTCCACATTATTTAAGTCTCATTATTAATTGCTTCTGGTTGCTAGAAGCTTGTTCACTGGCATTTTTTTCCCATTCCTGAAACTGTCATTTAAGGAATTTGATCAATTTTGCTTTATATGTTGTTTTTTCTTTTACATATTGCAAGATGTTCCACGTTGCAACTGAGTCAGAAGATACTTCAGGAAAATCGCTGCCCAGTGCTGGAGCTACCAAGCTAAGTGTATCTGCTATAAATTTTTGGTATCTGTTTCTCCAGCTGTTGTTTGTATTGCATGTCATGACAAACTTATTAATGCAGATAAAATTTCCTTTAGTACTGTTACATTACCTGTTGCTGTTCCGTCAACATCTAATTTTCAGAGTGTTCCTGATAATATAAGAGATTTTATTTTTTAAATCCATTAAGAAGGCTATGTCTGTTATTTCTCCTTCTAGTATACATAAAAGTCTTTTAAAACTTCTCTTTTTTGCAGATGAATTTTTAAATGAACATCATCATTCTGATACTGATAATGGTTCTTCTGGTTCAGAGGTTTCTGTCTCAGAGGTTGATGCTGATAAATCTTTGTATTTGTTCAAGATGGAATTTATTCGTTCTTTACTTAAAGAAGTATTAATTGCATTAGAAATAGAGGATTCTGGTCCTCTTGATACTAAATCTAAACGTTTAAATAAGGTTTTTAAATCTCCTGTAGTTATTCCAGAAGTATTTTCTCTCCCTGATGCTATTTCTGAAGTAATTTCCAGGGAATGGAATAATTTGGGTAATTCATTTACTCCTTCTAAACGTTTAAGCAATTATATCCTGTGCCATCTGACAGATTAGAGTTTTGGGACATAGGGGCCTAGTTATCAAGCCGTCAACCTCAAATACGCTGGAATTCCGCAGCGTATTTGTGGCAAGGCTGATTCGCCTTAGTTATCAAAGGCTCGAGACCGGCAAAAGTAGAATTTTGTGACGTAAGCATCGATCCGCTGGACTCAGTCCGACACAGATCGATTCTTACGTCACTCCAGATGTTCCGCACACAAGTGCGGCACATTCTCACTACTTTTGCTAGCTATCAAAAAACTAGCAGGTACGCTCGGCACTTTTGCGGCCCAGCGTACCTGGTTTTCAAAGCGCCAGCCTGGAGGCGGCGGATCCCATAGGAATCAATGGGAGTCTGACCATAGCGAAAGTACAAGTTCGCTGCTGACAGACATCCCATTGATTTCTATGGGAGCTGTCTACACCTAACACCCTAACATGTACCCCGAGTCTAAACACCACTAATCTGACCCCCCCTACACCGCCGCAACTAAATAAAGTTATTACCCCCTAAACCGCCGCTCCCGGAGCCCACCGCAAGCTACTCTATACATATTTTCAGAGTGTTCCTGATAATATAAGAGATTTTATTTTTTAAATCCATTAAGAAGGCTATGTCTGTTATTTCTCCTTCTAGTATACATAAAAGTCTTTTAAAACTTCTCTTTTTTGCAGATGAATTTTTAAATGAACATCATCATTCTGATACTGATAATGGTTCTTCTGGTTCAGAGGTTTCTGTCTCAGAGGTTGATGCTGATAAATCTTTGTATTTGTTCAAGATGGAATTTATTCGTTCTTTACTTAAAGAAGTATTAATTGCATTAGAAATAGAGGATTCTGGTCCTCTTGATACTAAATCTAAACGTTTAAATAAGGTTTTTAAATCTCCTGTAGTTATTCCAGAAGTATTTTCTCTCCCTGATGCTATTTCTGAAGTAATTTCCAGGGAATGGAATAATTTGGGTAATTCATTTACTCCTTCTAAACGCAAGCTACTCTATACATATTAACCCCTAAACCGCCGCTCCCGGAGCCCACCGCAACTATAATAAATGTATTAACCCCTAAACCGCCGCTCCCTGAACCCGCCGCAACCTATATTAAATGTATTAACCCCTATCCTGCCCCCCCTACACCGTCGCCACCTATAATAAATTTATTAACCCCTATCCTGCCCCCCACTACGCCGCCGCCACTGTAATAAAATTATTAACCCCTAAACCTAAGTCTAACCCTAACCCTAACGCCCCCCTAACTTAAATATTAATTAAATAAATCTAAATAAATTAACTCTTATTAACTAAATGAATCCTATTTAAAACTAAATACTTACCTTTAAAATAAACCCTAATATAGCTACAATATAAATAATAATTATATTCTAGCTATCTTAGGATTTATATTTATTTTACAGGTAACTTTCAATTTATTTTAACCATGTACAATAACTATTAAATAGTTATTAACTATTTAATAGCTTACCTAGCTAAAATAAAGAGAAATGTACCTGTGAAATAAATCCTAACCTAAGTTACAATTACACCTAACACTACACTATACTTTAATAAATTATTCCTATTTAAAAATAAATACTTACCTGTAAAATAAACCCTAAGATAGCTACAATATAATTAATAATTATATTATAGCTATCTTAGGATTTATATTTATTTTACAGGTAACTTTGTATTTATTTTAGCTAGTTAGAATAGTTATTAAATAGTTATTAACTATTTAATAACTACCTAGCTAAAAGAAATACAAAATTACCTGTAAAATAAATCCTAACCTAAGTTACAATTAAACCTAATACTACACTATCATTAAATTAACTAAATAAACTACCTACAAATAACTACAATTAAATACAATTACATAAACTAACTAAAGTACAAAAAATAAAAAAAGCTAAGTTACAAAAAATAAAAAATTAAGTTACAAACATGTTAAAAATATTACAACAATTTTAAGCTACTTACACCTAATCTAAGCCCCCTAATAAAATAACAAACCCCCCCAAAATAAAAAAAATCCCTACCCTATTCTAAATTAAATAAATTTCAAAGCTCTTTTACCTTACCAGCCCTTAAAAGGGCCATTTGTGGGGGCATGCCCCAAAAAGTTCAGCTCTTTTGCCTGTAAAAGAAAAATACAACCCCCCCCAACATTAAAACCCACCACCCACATACCCCTAATCTAACCCAAACCCCCCTTACAAAAACCTAACACTAATCCCCTGAAGATCATCCTACCTTGAGTCGTCTTCACTCAGCCGAGCCACCGATGGAACTGAAGAGGACATCCGGAGCGGAAGAAGTTAATCCTCCAAGCGGCGCTGAAGAAATCTTCCATCCGATGAAGTCATCATCCAGGCGGCGCTGAAGAAGTCTTCGATCCAGCCGATGTCATCTTCAAAGAGGCGCTGAAGAGGTCTTCTATCCGGGCGAAGTCATCTTCCAAGCCGGGTCTTGAATCTTCCTTCCGCCGACGCGGAACCACCTTCTTCACCGACGGACTACGACGAATGACGGCTCCTTTAAGGGACGTCATCCAAGATGGCGTCCCCTCAATTCCGATTGGCTGATAGGATTCTATCAGCCAATCGGAATTAAGGTAGGAAAAATCTGATTGGCTGATGGAATCAGCCAATCAGATTGAGCTTGCATTCTATTGGCTGTTCCGATCAGCCAATAGAATGCGAGCTCAATCTGATTGGATCAGCCAATCGGATTGAACTTGAATCTGATTGGCTGATTCCATCAGCCAATCAGATTTTCCTACCTTAATTCTGATTGGCTGATAGAATCCTATCAGCCAATCGGAATTGAGGGGACGCCATCTTGGATGACGTCCCTTAAAGGAGCCGTCATTCGTCGTAGTCCGTCGGTGAAGAAGGTGGTTCCGCGTCGGCGGAAGGAAGATTCAAGACCCGGCTTGGAAGATGACTTCGCCCGGATAGAAGACCTCTTCAGCGCCTCTTTGAAGATGACATCGGCTGGATCGAAGACTTCTTCAGCACCGCCTGGATGATGACTTCATCGGATGGAAGATTTCTTCAGCGCCGCTTGGAGGATTAACTTCTTCCGCTCCGGATGTCCTCTTCAGTTCCATCAGTGGCTCGGCTGAGTGAAGACGACTCAAGGTAGGATGATCTTCAGGGGATTAGTGTTAGGTTTTTGTAAGGGGGGTTTGGGTTAGATTAGGGGTATGTGGGTGGTGGGTTTTAATGTTGGGGGGGGGTTGTATTTTTCTTTTACAGGCAAAAGAGCTGAACTTTTTGGGGCATGCCCCCACAAATGGCCCTTTTAAGGGCTGGTAAGGTAAAAGAGCTTTGAAATTTATTTAATTTAGAATAGGGTAGGGATTTTTTTTATTTTGGGGGGGTTTGTTATTTTATTAGGGGGCTTAGATTAGGTGTAAGTAGCTTAAAATTGTTGTAATATTTTTTTTATTTATAATATTTTTTTTTATTAAGGTTGTGCGAAAACAATACAACTTGTATGAAAACAGCGTATCATGGATATAAACAAAAAAAAAGTACATTTCAGGTTGACGCCTTCCATATATACATAGAGGATTACATTTCTCAATATGAATGAATAAACAAGGTCAACAGAATAATAAGATTCTCAATATGAATAAATCTTATAGAAAAGACTGGAACCTCAGTTTCTCTATTTTATACAAACTAAAATTATCAGTTAGAATGGTCACATTTAAGTTGGTAAGCTTAGAGTAGTTTAGCAGTTAGTGCTTTAAATGGTGGATTGTGCTAAAAACCTGAGCAGCCCTGCTACACTAGATATAACAAACAAGGTCAACATCATACAGCACTGCAAGCGTTCCTGATAAATAAAAAAAAAAAGCAATAGTTAGGTTGCGGCATAGGCAAGATAAGCCGCGTATTTAGCCCTCCTAGAATAGGAGGTAAATTATGCGGGGAGGGGGGGAGGGGTGATAAGTTAAAAATTATTATTATTTTTTTTTTTACCCATGTAGGGTATCAGTTATAGGAAGATAAGGCAAACCTCAAGAATAAAGATTTAGTGTATTAGGTAAGGAACTATTTATTTATAGTTAATACATGTAACTAAGAGATATCAGGTGTATACCATATGTTGGCAGCTAAAAACTAAATTCAATGTTGTCTGTGGGAATATCAATTGAACGTTAAGATTATGCATGTAAACATTGTAAGCCCTCTGAGAACTCTTAATAGAATAAAGAGGGTAGAATAGCAGTTCCTACACCAATTGGCACAATGGAGCTGATCAAGGTGACAAGGGATGGAGCATTAACAACATTTTTGAAACCTAGCATGGATTACGAAAATACAAAGATTCATTTAGCATTTTAGGTCAATATGAGGGCTGTTGAAACTAAGTCTGGTAATAGGTAACAGGTCTGCTGCAGGACACGGGCCCTATGCCCTGCAGCATTAGGCACGTAGTACCAACAGGCAATTGAGTACAAGATATCCTCCCCAATACAATGCCCCCAGTATCCAGCAAATGCATAACAATTTCTGTTCCATCCATATAGAAACCCTCTCAATATCAATTTATATATATACATATTTGCGCAAACATACCCTAGGGTATCTTGAGAGTTCTGAGGAATACTTCTAGAAAATTGGGCTTTGACACCAAATTCAGGGTGCTATGGTTAGAACAATAAGTCAGTGCAGGGATTTATGTAATGCTCAAATCCTAGTGTTGGCAATATATGTTATCCTATCATGGTAATATCTGACTAATAACAACAACCAGGCATCTTTAAGAGGGTATTGCAAACATTTTAACCTAAAACTGAATAAGAAGGGCTGAAATATATATATTTTGTGAGAAAGTAACCTGATAACACTTCTTGTATAAACAATAACCCACGTGAATTTAACATTGAACATTGAAAAGGTACCCTTAGTATATCAGCCAAAATAGGCACAGACAGCATAATGTTCCGTCAAGGGTGCTATAAAATAAAGTGTCCTCCAGGCTCAATTCTGAGGGCAGTGAGGCAAGTTCAGGGACATGCATAACTAACAATATGTAAGAAGAAATGCGGACCATGTCCGTATGATAAGGCCATGACAGTTTTATGAAGGCATCATTAGATCTGTATCCTAAATCTGAGGTAAAGTTGCACATTGTCACTCACAGTCTCTTCAGGTCTTCAATTTGTTGAAGAATGCAGTGACGATGTATGCAAAGAAGAGAAAATCTTCACCCCACTCCAGACCGCGAGGCCAAAGATTCCCTCTGAGCAATCTGCAATGCTAGTCCATTCGCAGCTGTATTCAGCCGTTGAGGTTCCAGAGGTAAGGCTAAGCATGTCGGCAGATAAAGATGCAGTAGCGCTAACTGGTATAACCCTCTCATACCGGACACTTGTATATCCCCAAACCTCTCATATGCGATATCCTTATCTGGTAAGCGGTCACATGCTGGATTTCCCATGGGGACGTGAGACCTAGGTTTCCTCTGCTGAACTTCATCCTGCGCTTGTAAGTGTCGGGGACTATGACCAGCCACTTGGTTGCGTGTAGCTGCGTTAGGCCAGTTACAGGCTTTAGGATATGGCGCCTGCTTCTCTATCCCCTCTACACTGCTCTGGAACTCGCCGGGTACGTTTTGTGAGGCTGCTTGCAGGGGCAAACTGTGCTGAATGTCCTCAGGAGGTACTCTGCCGGTAATAGACAGAAATGACAAGGTAAGTGAGCGTTCCAGCTTCTGGAAGTGGGTATATAATAGCTGCCGAGCACTTTCTTCCCAATTAAGGGTCATGTTTCCCGGCTTCCATGTGGGAGAAAACATGGCGGATCCTGGCCGGTCTGATAGTTAGTCGGTTCAGTATCTAGTTATCCTCTGTTCCACATGGTGTCCTAGGGAATCCTGACGCCCTCCAGAGAGTCAAGGATGTTTGTATCATAAGTTTAAGCTGGACTGACGGCCAATTAAATAAAAATATAGATGGTTTCAGCAGAGCTGAAGTGAAGTGCGGCCATTCAGTTTCCAGGCTTGCTCCGCCCCCCTGTTGTAATATTTTTAACATGTTTGTAACTTAATTTTTTATTTTTTGTAACTTAGCTTTTTTTATTTTTTGTACTTTAGTTAGTTTATGTAATTGTATTTAATTGTAGTTATTTGTAGGTAGTTTATTTAGTTAATTTAATGATAGTGTAGTATTAGGTTTAATTGTAACTTAAGTTAGGATTTATTTTACAGGTAATTTTGTATTTCTTTTAGCTAGGTAGTTATTAAATAGTTAATAACTATTTAATAACTATTCTAACTAGCTAAAATAAATACAAAGTTACCTGTAAAATAAATATAAATCCTAAGATAGCTATAATATAATTATTAATTACATTGTAGCTATCTTAGGGTTTATTTTACAGGTAAGTATTTATTTTTAAATAGGAATAATTTATTAAAGTATAGTGTAGTGTTAGGTGTAATTGTAACTTAGGTTAGGATTTATTTCACAGGTACATTTCTCTTTATTTTAGCTAGGTAAGCTATTAAATAGTTAATAACTATTTAATAGCTATTGTACATGGTTAAAATAAATTGAAAGGTACCTGTAAAATAAAAATAAATCCTAAGATAGCTAGAATATAATTATTATTTATATTGTAGCTATATTAGGGTTTATTTTAAAGGTAAGTATTTAGTTTTAAATAGGATTCATTTAGTTAATAAGAGTTAATTTATTTAGATTTATTTAATTAATATTTAAGTTAGGGGGCGTTATGGTTAGGGTTAGACTTAGGTTTAGGGGTTAATCATTTTATTACAGTGGCGGCGGCGTAGTGGGGGGCAGGATAGGCGTTAATAAATGTATTATAGGTGGCGACGGTGTAGGGAGGGCAGGATAGGGGTTAATAGGTTTAATATAGGTTGCGGCGGGTTCATGGAGCGGCGGTTTAGGGGTTAAACTATTTATTTAGTTGCGGAGAGGTGCGGGATCAGCAGGATAGGGGTTAATAATTTTATAATGGAGGGCGACGGTGTAGGGGGGGCAGGATAGGGGTTACTAGGTATAATGTAGGTGGCAGCGGTGTCCGGGAGCGGCGGTTTAGGGGTTAATACATTTATAAGACTTGCGGCAGGGTCTAGGAGCGGCGGTTTAGGGGTTAGTAACTTTATTTAGTTGCGGGGGGCTCCGGGGGCGCCGGTATAGGGGGTAGAACAGTGTAGTTTAGTGTGAGTGCTTAGTGACAGGCTAGCAATAAAGCTGGGAAAAAGCCGAAGGGCAGCGAGATCGGATGAGTGATAACTGTCACAGTCCGCTGCTCATCGCCCGCGGCTTTTTGACAGCTTTATTTGATAACTTAGGCGAACGTATTCAAGGTCCGCGGCGGCGAAGGTAGGCGAGCTTAGGCGGACGTATTGGGCCGGCGAAGCCAGAAAAGTAGACGGCTTGATAACTACCCCCCATAATCTCTAAGGTTAATGGGGCTGTCTCTACTCCTGCTAAACGTACTACAGATAGTACTTCATTTAAGGATCCTTTAGATAAGAAAATTGTATCCTTTCTAAGAAAAGCTTACTTATGTTCAGGTAATCTTCTTAGACCTGCTATATTTTTAGCGGATGTTGCTGCAGCTTCAACTTTTTGGTTAGTAGCTTTAGCGCAACAAATAACAGATCATAATTTTATAGCATTATTATTATTCTATAACATGCTAATAATTTTATTTGTGATACCATCTTTTGATATCATTAGAGTTGATGTCAGGTATATGTCTCTAGCTATTTTAGCTAGAAAAGCTTTATGGCTTAAAACTTGCTTTCCCTTTCTTTCCAGGGTAATAAATTATTCGATTTTCAGTTGGATTCTATTTTCTCAACTGTTACTGGAGGGAAGGGAACTTTAGGTCTAATAATCATTTTCGTTCCTTTCCTCACAACAAGGAACAAAAGCCTGGTCCTTCATCCTCAGGAGTGGTATCAGTTTGGAAACCTTTTCCAGTTTGGAATATATCCAAGCCTTATAGAAACCTATAGCCAGCTCCTAAATACCCATGAAGGTGCGGCCCTCATTCCAGCTCAGCTGGTATGGGGCAGTTTATGTTTTCTTCAAGAAAATTTGGATCAATTCCGTTCACAATCTCTGGTTTCAGAACATTGTTTCAGAAAGGTACAGAATTGGCTTCAAGTTAAGGCCTCCTGCAAAGAGATTTTTTTCTTTCCCGTGTCCCAGTAAACACAGCAAAGGCTCAGCATTTCTGAAATGTGTTTCAGATCTAGAGTTGGCTGGAGTAATTATGCCAGTTCCAGTTCTGGAACAGGGGCTGGGGTTTTTATTCTATCTCTTCATTGTACCAAAGAAGGTTAATTCCTTCAGACCAGTATCGGATCTATCTATATTGAATCGTTATGTAAGGATACCAACATTCAAGATGGTAACTGTAGGACTATCCTGCCTTTTGTTTAGCAAGGGCATTATATGTCTACAATAGATTTACAGGATGTATATCTGCATATTCCGATTCATCCAGATCACTTTTAGTTTCTGAGATTCTCTTTTTAGACAAGCATTACCAGTTTTTGTGCTCTACCGTTTGGCCTAGCGTCAGCTCCAAGAATTTTTTTCAAAGGTTCTCGGTGTCCTTCTGTTTGTAATCAGAGAACAGGGTTTTGGTATTTCCTTATTTGGACGATATCTTGGTACTTGCTCAGTCTTCACATTTTCGCAGAATCTCATACGAATCGACTTGTGTTGTTTCTTCAAGATCATGGTTGGAGGATCAATTTTCCATTCAGTTCATTGTTTCCTCAGACAAGGGTAACCTTTTTAGGTTTCCAGATAGATTCAGTGTCTATGACTCTGTCCTTGTCAGATAAGAGAAATTTAACATTGATATCAGCTTGTCAAAACCTTCAGTCACAATCATTCCCTTTGGTAGCCTTATGCATGGAAATTTTAGGTCTTAGGACTGCCGCATCGGATGCGATCTCCTTTGCTCGTTTTCACATGCGACCTCTTCAGCTCTGTATGCTGAACCAGTGGTGCAGGGATTACACAAAGATATCTCAATTAATATCTTTAAACCGATTATACGACACTCTCTGACATGGTGGACAGTTCACCATCGTTTAGTTCAGGGGGCTTCTTTGTTCTTCCGACCTGGACTATAATCTCAACAGATGCAAGTCTTACAGGTTGGGGAGCTGTGTGGGGGTCTCTGATGGCACAAGGGGTTTGGGAATCTCAGGAGGTGAGATTACCGATCAATATTTTGAACTCCGTGCAATTTTCAGAGCTCTTCAGTCTTGGCCTCTTCTGAAGAGAGAGTTGTTCATTTGTTTTCAGATAGACAATGTCACAGCTGTGGCATACATCAATCATCAAGGAGGGACTAACAGTCCTCTGGCTATGAAAGAAGTATCTCGAATTTTGGTTTGGGTGGAATCCAGCTCCTGTCTAATCTCTGCGGTTCATATCCCAGGTATAGACAATTGGGAAGCGGATTATCTCAGTCGCCAAACGTTGCATCCGGGCGAATGGTCTCTTCACCCAGAGGTATTTCTTCAGATTGTTCAAATGTGGGAACTCCCAGAAATAGATCTGATGGCTTCTCATCTAAACAAGAAACTTCCCTAGTATCTGTCCAGATCCCGGGATCCTCGGGCGGAAGCAGTGGATACATTATCACTTCCTTGGAAGTATCGTCCTGCCTATATCTTTCTGCCTCTAGTTCTTCTTCCAAGAGTATTCTCCAAGATTCTAAAGGAATGCTCGTTTGTCCTGCTGGTAGCTCCAGCATGGCCTCACAGGTTTTGGTATGCGGATCTTGTCCGGATGGCCTCTTGCCAGCTGTGGACTCTTCCGTTAAGACCAGACTTTCTGTCGCAAGGTCCTTTTTTCCATCAGGATCTCAAATCCTTAAATTTTAAGGTATGGAGTTTGAACGCTTAATTCTTGGTCAAAGAAGGTTTCTCTGACTCTGTGATTATTACTATGTGACAGGCTCGTAAATCTGTATCTAGAGAGATATATTATAGAGTCTGGAAGACTTATATTTCTTAGTGTCTTTCTCATCATTTTTTCTTGGCATTCTTTTTGAATACCGAGAATTTTTCAGTTTCTTCAGGATGGTTTAGATAAAGGTTTGTCCTCAAGTTCCTTGAAAGGATAAATCTCTGCTCTTTCTGTTCTTTTTTCACAGAAGGATTGCTAATCTTCCTGATATTTCATTGTTTTGTACAAGCTTTGGTTCGTATAAAACCTGTCATTAAGTCAATTTCTCCTCCTTGGAGTTTGAATTTGATTCTGGGGGCTTTTCAAGCTCCTCCTTTTGAACCCATGCATTCTTTGATCGTTATATTACTTTCTTGGAAAGTTTTGTTTCTTTTGGCCATCTCTTCTGCCAGAAGAGTCTCTGAATTGTCTGCTCTTTCTTGTGAGTCTCCTTTTCTGATTTTTCAGCAGGATGAGGTGGTGCTGCGAACTACTTTTGAATTTTTTACCTAAGGTTGTGAATTCTAACAACTTTAGTAGAGAAATTGTGGTTCCTTCATTATGTCCTAATCCTATGAATTCTAAGGAGAAATCATTGCATTCTTTGGATGCTGTTAGAGCTTTGTATTATTATGTTTAAGCTACTAAGTCTTTCCGAAAGACTTCTAGTCTATTTGTCATCTTTTCCGGTTCTAGAAAAGGCCAGAAAGCTTCTGCCATTTCTTTGGCATCTTGGTTGAAATCTTTATTTCATCATGCCTATGTCGAGTCGGGTAAAATTCCGCCTCGAAGGATTACAGTTCATTCTACTAGGTAAGTTTCTACTTCCTGGGCGTTTAGGAATGAAGCTTCGATTGATCAGATTTGCAAAGCAGCAACTTGGTCCTCTTTGCATACTTTTTCTAAATTCTACCATTTTGATGTGTTTTCTTCTTCTGAAGCAGTTTTTGGTAGAAAAGTACTTCAGGCAGTGGTTTCAGTTTGAATCTTCTGCTTATGTTTTTCATTAAACTTTATTTTGGGTGTGGATTATTTTCAGCAGGAATTGGCTGTCTTTATTTTATCCCTCTCTAGTGACTCTTGTGTGGAAAGATCCACATCTTGGGTAGTCATTATCCCATACGTCACTAGCTCATGGACTCTTGCTAATTACATGAAAGAAAACATAATTTATGTAAGAACTTACCTGATAAATTCATTTCTTTCATATTAGCAAGAGTCCATGAGGCCCGCCCTTTTTTGTGGTGGTTATGATTTTTTTGTATAAAGCACAATTATTCCAATTCCTTATTTTATATGCTTTCGCACTTTTTTCTTATCACCCAACTTCTTGGCTATTCGTTAAACTGAATTGTGGGTGTGGTGAGGGGTGTATTTATAAGCATTTTAAGGTTTGGGAAACTTTGCCCCTCCTGGTAGGAATGTATATCCCATACGTCACTAGCTCATGGACTCTTGCTAATATGAAAGAAATGAATTTATCAGGTAAGTTCTTACATAAATTATGTTTTTTTGCTAACAGTGCCTCTCTTATGGGGCAGGAATTCACAGTCTCTACACTTGTAAGCGGAGCAGTGTTTTTTCTATCAATTGCCCTGCAAGTTTGTTCAACAGGACTCTGAAATGTCTTTATTCGGCAGAATGAAGCGCAATGCAAATATACACGCTTTATTCTCTTGCCGATGTTAGGTCCCGCCTCCTTCTTAAAATCGGAGTGGCGCCATCTTAGTTTTTGTTTTTAGTTCAGATAGTCCCCGCCTCGGTCTCCGGCTGAGAACCGGGCGGTGTCCTTGTTCTGCAAGTCTTAAAGTGCTCAGCGTAGCGGAGACTCAATGTTATATTTACATAGGAGAACTTCACTCTAGCATGGTGCAAGTTATAACGTTTTCCAGGTGGAAACATTTATTTTATATGCAATGTTGTATCCAGAAGGTTGGGAGTTTGAATCCAACTGCTGCTGATTTTCCCTTCTCTTTTCAATGGCTCAATGTATGAGTGTCATCTCTTTTCTCGAGTCCCTTTGAGAGCTCTGCAGTTATGCATGCTCAGTCAATGGAGAGGTGACCATTCGGATCTCTATTTGAGGATATATCTAGTTCAACTTTAGAGTCTCTTTTCTGTGGGTATCTGCCTTAAGTACATGTTTCTAAGAGTTTGTACTTTATCCAGGAAGGTCTGGAAAAGGATTTGTTTCAAACATCTGCGGATGTGCCAGATGTTCTATCTTTTTGTCAGGCCCTAGCCATAATCAGGTCTGGGTTTAAGCCTGTTGCTCCTTGTGACGACCAAGGTTAACCAACCCTGCGCCAGTCACTTGTTTTGCACAGAAAGGGTTATCAGACCCCTTCTACTGTCACTAATAAGTCACAATCTAGCCACACCAGGCAAGCTTGTGATTTAGTTCAGTTGGTGCAAGGGTTAACAACACTCTCTAGTCTGTACTAGACGTAAAAGAAATGCCCAATTCTCTCCTTTAATGCCACCCACACTAAACTAACTATAATATCTAAGCTGCCACCACTTATGATTTATTAAAGGGAAAATCCTAAGGAAAAACCCAGACTTAGACATTAACTCTCAGAA
This sequence comes from Bombina bombina, assembly GCF_027579735.1. Taxonomy (NCBI): domain Eukaryota; kingdom Metazoa; phylum Chordata; class Amphibia; order Anura; family Bombinatoridae; genus Bombina; species Bombina bombina. Next base: position 1,210,252,500 of record NC_069502.1, on the reverse strand, counting down.
TACAATTTAGCAGAAAATAACCTAAATATATACAGTTCTAATACTCCAGTCTCTTTCAGTAATGTGGTTCAATTATTAGACAAAGGCCAAAGCTTAATAAAGGAATTATTTATTATGCCAAAAATATTATGCACAATTCATTATTAATAAAAAGTTGTTACAAATAAAATTACACACAAGCAAACAGGTTAAAATAAAAAGAAAAAAATAGAAACCATATACTGTACTAGTCTTTGGAATCTGTTGCCAGAGAGATGGCATGAAGCAATGGGTCCTTACTCTGTTTTTTTCCCAGCCTCCCTTGTAAGAATGACAACTTTACATGCTAAAACACAAAAACTTTATACAATTTTCAGGAAATCAGGTTGTTTTCCCAACCCTCTTTGTTGGGGCTGAGAAGCCCCTTATCTTTTTACAACCGTCAATAGACTCTAAGCCTTTGCTTGAAATTATAGAACACATAATTTCTGCTAGATGCATCCATTTTCATATAAGCAGAAAGGCAATCTCTTAGTTGCATTGTGATAATCAATTTGATACCAAATATGACTTGGTTGTCATATTTACCTTCATCTAATGTCATAACATGTTTTAAACACATATCTACCTTATACCCATGTCCCTTTATTGACCTTATCAGTTTCTGTAAAAAGGCACTATTCTGTGTCTCTAAAACCGACACTCTTACAGCCTGAATGCACCAATGCCTATATGATAACATTTATTCAAGTGGAACTCTGAAACAATTTATAATGGGGTCTGGTTTTGCTAACGGTGCCTCTCTTATGGGGCAGGAATTCCCAGTCTCTACACTTGTAAGCGGAGCAGTGTTTTTTCTATCAATTGCCCTGCAAGTTTGTTCAACAGGACTCTGAAATGTCTTTGTTCGACAGAATGAAGCGCAATGTGAATATACACGCTTTATTCTCTTGCCGATGTTAGGTCCCGCCTCCTTCTTAAAATCGGAGTGGCGCCATCTTAGTTTTTGTTTTTAGTTCAGATAGTCCCCGCCTCGTTCTCCGGCTGAGAACCGGGCGGTGTCCTTGTTCTGCAAGTCTTAAAGTGCTCAGCGTAGTGGAGACTCAATGTTATATTTACATAGGAGAACTTCACTCTAGCATGGTGCAAGTTATAACGTTTTCCAGGTGGAAACGTTTATTTTATATGCAATGTTGTATCCAGAAGGTTGGGAGTTTGAATCCAACTGCTGCTGATTTTCCCTTCTCTTTTCAATGGCTCAATGTATGAGTGTCATCTCTTTTCTCGAGTCCCTTTGAGAGCTCTGCAGTTATGCATGCTCAGTCAATGGAGAGGTGACCATTCGGATCTCTATCTGAGGATATATCTAGTTCAACTTTAGAGTCTCTTTTCTATGGGTATCTGCCTTAAGTACATGTTTCTAAGAGTTTGTACTTTATCCAGGAAGGTCTGGAAAAGGATTTGTTTCAAACATCTGCGGATGTGCCAGATGTTCTATCTTTTTGTCAGGCCCTAGCCATAATCAGGTCTGGGTTTAAGCCTGTTGCTCCTTGTGACGACCAAGGTTAACCAACCCTGCACCAGTCACTTGTTTCGCACAGAAAGGGTTATCAGACCCCTTCTACTGTCACTAATAAGTCACAATCTAGCCACACCAGGCAAGCTTGTGATTTAGTTCAGTTGGTGCAAGGGTTAACAACACTCTCTAGTCTGTACTAGACGTAAAAGAAATGCCCAATTCTCCCCTTTAATGCCACCCACACTAAACTAACTATAATATCTAAGCTGCCACCACTTATGATTTATTAAAGGGAAAATCCTAAGGAAAAACCCAGACTTAGACATTAACTCTCAGAATACAATTTAGCAGAAAATATCCTAAAATATACAGTTCTAATACTCCAGTCTCTTTCAGTAATGTGGTTCAATTATTAGACAAAGGCCAAAGCTTAATAAAGGAATTATTTATTATGCCAAAAATATTATGCACAATTCATTATTAATAAAAAGTTGTTACAAATAAAATTACACACAAGCAAACAGGTTAAAATAAAAAGAAAAAAATAGAAACCATATACTGTACTAGTCTTTGGAATCTGTTGCCAGAGAGATGGCATGAAGCAATGGGTCCTTACTCTGTTTTTTTCCCATCCTCCCTTGTAAGAATGACAACTTTACATGCTAAAACACAAAAACTTTATACAATTTTCAGGAAATCAGGTTGTTTGCCCAACCCTCTTTGTTGGGGCTGAGAAGCCCCTTATCTTTTTACAACCGTCAATAGACTCTAAGCCTTTGCTTGAAATTATAGAACACATAATTTCTGCTAGATGCATCCATTTTCATATAAGCAGAAAGGCAATCTCTTAGTTACATTGTGATAATCAATTTGATACCAAATATGACTTGGTTGTCATATTTACCTTCATCTAATGTCATAACATGTTTTAAACACATATCTACCTTATACCCATGTCCCTTTATTGACCTTATCAGTTTCTGTAAAAAGGCACTATTCTGTGTCTCTAAAACCGACACTCTTACAGCCTGAATGCACCAATGCCTATATGATAACATTTATTCAAGTGGAACTCTGAAACAATTTATAATGGGGTCTGGTTTTATCATAAAAAACAAATACAGGACACAGTTCTTCTTGAAAAAACAAATGTTTTTTAGCTCACAGGCTAAAGAGATTTAACCCCTTGGCAGCTAAATCATGAGATATTTGTGACACCTCCCCAAAAAGAGACGCAAAAGGGGGTGGTCACAAGCCACTCCAGCTGTGTATTAAAGGGAGCGTCCCCTTGCGGTGAGAACACCATTGCCAGACAAGTTGCACATAGCAGTTGTGCCATCATGATGCCCTCTATTTAAAAATGACACACTAGTTGCTCCACCCAGCTGATTTAATATATTGCAGGGATCCTCCCATGCAGCCTGTAGTTTGTTCTGCCTCATGAGTGTTAGTACAGGAACATTTTGCCCCATCTGATACACTCCCTCTCTGGCAGTAAAATCCTGCAACTGTTTTTGTAGGGATATGGCATTAGCATTTCTGGGTTTTCCAGGTACCTCCCCCAATAAGGGTTGCATATTGTCCCTGAATGGTACATCATACCCTGTAAAAGAGGTGTCTGTGAAGCCTAGGGTCTTGCTACATATTGTGTGCTCTCTGAACATATTGTGTGCTGTCAGTTGCTGCTTAACTACCCAGGGCTCTTGCCCTTCCACTGGAATAGAATTCCTCTACTGCACTTTGCTATGGTTGGTAGGGGGTTGCCTAACTGCCCCCCTCTTCTCTACTTTGGGTCCTATCAGCTGAGCCTGCTGGGGAATCTGATGCTGCACACCTATCAGTGTATCTGCTGAATGGCACTGTGGCGCTGTGTAAATACACTTGTACTCCTCCCCCCCTGTGTCTGCAGTCTGTGTCAGTCTCTGTCCCCTAGTCTGTACAGTCTGTTTATAGGTCACAGCTGAGGTTACTGGGGTCTCTGTCACCCACAATCTTTCACACTCACTCTGGGGGTTCCTCAAAGAGTATCCTGCACCCTCCTCCCCCACACACTCTGGATTCTGGGGCGCTGCTGCATCTGTCATAGAGTGGGCTACATTCCCCCCTGCTCTCTCTCACAGTCAGTCTGCCACTTCACATCCTCACACATAATTTGGGATCCTTCTGACACTGGTGCAGACAAGCACATATCTTCCTTCTACCATTTATCCCATATATCCTGTCTTTCCACAGGGGACTCAATTAGTTCTGGCAAATACTGGCACACATCATCCAGCAGCCCAGTCACCCAGTCATTCTCTCCCCCCATATCCTCACTTCCTTCTAGGGAATCCACTGATTCAATCACAGACATCCACTGCTCATCTGCCTCCTCTCACAAACAGTTTCTCCCTTTACAGTTAAACTCGGTTCAGGCACAGACAGACCCACACAGTCTATCTGCCTTTCTCCCTAGTCAGTCTCACCCTGTACAGTTAACTTTAATTCTGCAGATACTGCTGGTTCAATTACAGGAAGACACACACCATCTATCTGTATTTTTACCCAGTCAGTCTCTCCTGTTACAGGTTCACATCTCAGCACAGACACCCCCAGTTCAGGCACAGCACTTTGCACACATGCACTCCCTCCTTGTCAGCATGTCCCTGAACTTTTTTACACCCAGCCCTTTGCACATAAGTGTCTATAGCTAATGTCACTAGATCATATGTAGCATTGCCAGGCACATACAGAGATAACAATCTACCCAGATCAGTACCCAGTAAAACATCATTAGGAATATTTTCAGATACCCCCACATTTCTTAAACCTCTCCCCACTCCCCAATCAAGATATACACACGTGCCATAGGCACTGCAAGTGGCATTCCCTCAATCCCTTTAACTGCTAGAGTCCTGCCAGGAATAATGTCTTTAGAGCTCACCAGTCCTGGACGCAAAAGAGTTACTGTTGCACCTGTGTCCCGAAGCCCAAGTGTTACCTTAGTTCCAACAAGCACAGTTTGCAAGTTCTCCTGGTTGCTGTCCTCTAGACGTGTAACGATCAAAACAGATGCTGGTACTTCTGAGGATTAGCCCCTCCAGCTGATTGCACCAAGTTAATCTTCTCTGGGCAAGTGGAGCTGATGTGGCTCACTTTGTTGCAAGCAAAACACCTGCAGGTATCCCCCTGCCAAGGTGCAGCACTCGCCCCTCCTTCCCCAGAGGGAACAGACACATTAAACAAAGGCAGCAGCTCCTTTCCAGGTGGATTCCCCCTTAACAAAAGATTTTCTCCCATTCCCTAGTGACCTGTTGGCTGTGTAAAAATCGGCAAGCTCACCCGCTTCCAATGTGGTTTGGGGTTTACGATCCAAAACCCATTCTTGGACTTCTGCTGGGCACAGCTGCATAAATTGCTCCTTCACCATCAGATCTTCCAGCTCTATGGTGGCAATCTTTAGCCCTCTGATCCACTGTTTAAAGGCTGTCATCAGGTTTCCAACTGATGCAGTATAGATCTCTGACATACCTTTCTAAAGAGAACGTAATTTCTTCCTCAGGAGTAAGATTATGCCTCCTCTGCAGTGCAGCTGTAATGGCATCATAGTCCTGATCAAACCCTGGGCGTAGTTCAGCAAAAGCCTCCAGTGCAGGACTTTCAGGCCAAGGGGAAGGTACTTGGCCCACTGCTCCCTTGGCAGCTGGAACTGTCGAATTCATCCACATCGCCATCTTTCTCCAGAGTGGGTAAATTCTCTGCACACACTCTGGGAACAGAAGAGTCTCTCGGTTCACTAACAACAGGTGAGACCATCCCTCTCTCCAACTGTACAAGCTGTAGCTGATACTCTCTCTCAGTCTGTCATTCAGCAGCCTGTCTCTTAGCTGCTTCCACAGCCACCTGTCTCTCAGCTGCTTCCCCAGCAGCCTGTCTATCATAAAATTTTGCAATACAAGCAGTGTAGTACAGCAACAAACCGGAGAATAGTGCTCGTGAAGACAGGGGCTCTGCCAGGGTCCCCTAACATCTATGATACAAGTAATTTTGTCCACAGCACTATAATGTCAATTCTTTTTATTTTCTGTTAAACATACAGATATAAAATGCCTATATATACAATTTTGCAATCAGCTCCATGCGCACACTTCCATCCGCTCAGCCCATATGTTTCAGAGCAGTTTGCAAATAACAGTCCAATGGATCCCCAGATCCTGATGAATCGCTGCCCACAGCTGCAGACACCTCTCCTGAGGCTTCAGCTGGAGTAGCTTAGCTGTTATCATATTCACGGGATGGGATAGCACGCTCCTGGCATAACAGTGCCATCATTTCCTTGGTTTGCTGCTGATATGCCTCCATAGTAAAAATAAAATAGAAAAGAAAAACAGAGAATAGGGAAGGGGACTGTTTGCAATGTGTGACTATATAATGCACTGAGTTTTAGCCTTTGGAAATTGTGAGAGTCTCAATTTCTTTTTAGTACCAGGATTTTCACACTAGCAAATCCACAAGCACTAAATCTAATAAAAAAAAAATATCTACCCCGCTGCCCACCAATTTGTGACAACCAAGGTTAACCAACCCTGCGCACAGAAAGGGTTATCAGACCCCTTCTACTGTCACTAATATGTCACAATCTAGCCACACCAGGCAAGCTTGTGATTTTGTTTAGTGGGTGCAAGGGTTAACAACACTCTCTAGTCTGTACTAAGACGTAAAAGAAATTCCCAATACTCCCCTTTAATGCCACCCACACTAAACTAAATATAATATCTAAGCTACCACCACTTATGATTTATTAAAGGGAAAATCCTATGGAAAAGCACAGACTTACACATTAACTCTCACAATACAATTTAGCAGAAAATAACCTAAAATATATAGCTCTAATACTCCAGTCTCTTTCAGTAACGTGGTTCAATTATTAGACAAAGGGCAAAGCTTAATAAAGGAATTATTTATTATGCCAAAAATATTATGCACAATGCATTATTAATAAAAAGTTGTTACAAATAAAATTACACACAAGCAAACAGGTTAAAATAAAAAGAAGAAAATAGAAACCATATACTGTACTAGTCTTTGGAATCTGTTACCTGAGAAATGGCATGAAGCAATGGGTCCTTACTCTGTTTTGTCACAGCCTCCCTTGTAAGAATGACAACTTTACATGCTAAAACACAAAAACTTTATACAATTTTCAGGAGATCAGGTTGTTTGCCCAACCCTCTTTGTTGGGGCTTAGAAGCCCCTTATCTTTTTACGACCGTCAATAGACTCTAAGCCTTTGCTTGAAATTATAGAAATTATAGAACGATGAGCAGCGGACTGTTGTTAACTAACAGTCATCAATCTCGCTGCTATTCGGCTTTTTACCAACTTTATTTATACCCTGTCACTAAACGCTGCCACTATACTAAAATGTTTAACCCCTATTCCGATGCTCCTGGACCCCACCGCAACCTAAATAAAGTTATTAACACCTATTACGCCACTCCCGGACCCCACCGCAACTAAAAAAAATTATTAACCCCTAAACCCCTGGCCTCCCACATCACTACCACTAACTAAACCTATTAACCCCTAAACCGCCCGCCCCCAACATCACCATAAACTAAATTAAGCTATTAACCCCTAAACCTAACAACCCTCTAACTTTACATTAAAATTACAACATCCCTATCTTATAATAAATTCAAACTTACCTGTAGAATTAAATTAAACTATATTAGACTATTAATTAACCTACCCTAACTATTATACTACAATTACATTAAACTACCAATTAAATTAACTATATTACATATTTAAAAAAACTAACTCTACTCAAATTATTTAAATCTACAATAAAAAATTAATAAGTTACAAAAACAAACACTAAGTTACAAAAACAAACAAACCACAGTATCAAAAATAAAAACGAATTACACATAATCTAATAGCCCTATCAAAATAAAAAAGCCCCCCCAAAATAAAAAAGCCCCCTAGCCTACAATAAACTACCAATGACCCTTAAAATGGCCTTTTGTGGGGCATTGCCCCAAAGAAATTAGCTCTTTTACCTGTAAAGAAAAAAAATACAAACATCCCCCAACAGTAAAACCCACCACCCACACAACCAACCCTCCCAAATAAAAACCCTATCTAAAAAACCTAAGCTCCCCATTGCCCTGAAAATGGCATTTGTATGGGTATTGCCCTTAAAAGGGCATTTAGCTCTTTTACTGCCCAGACCCTACTCGAAAAATAAAAGCCACCCAAAAAACCCTTAAATAAACCAAAACACTAACTCCCGATGATCCATTTACAGTTCTTGAAGTTCCGCTTGAAGAATCCATCCAGCCGGCAAGAAGTCTTCATCCGGGCGGCCTCTTCCATCTTCATCCAGCCGGCGAAGTCTTCATCCATGCGACCTCTTCCGGCACGGAGCGGGTCCTTCCTGAAGACATCCGGCGCGGAGCGGGTCCATCCTGAAGACATCCGACGAGGAGCTCCTCTTCAATACGGTCTCCGCCATAAATTGGATCTTGAATGCAAGTGACGTCATCCAAGATGGCGTCCCTTGCATTCCTATTGGCTGAAAGGTTCCAATCAGCCAATAGGATTAGAGCCGCTAAAATCCTATTGGCTGTTCCAATCAGCCAAAGGGATTTCAGCAGCTCTCATCCTATTGGCATTCAAGATCCAGTTTACGGCGGAGACCGTATTGAAGAGGAGCTACTGGTCGGATGTCTTCAGGGTAGACCCGCTCCGCGCCGGATGTCTTCAGGATGGACCTGCTCCAGGCCGGATGGATGAAGATAGAAGAGTTTTAATTTATTATAATATAGGGATGTTGTAATTTTAATGTAAAGTTAGAGGGTTGTTAGGTTTAGGGGTTAATAGCTTAATTTAGTTTATGGTGATGTGGGGCGCTGGCGGTTTAGGGGTTAATAGGTTTAGTTAGTGGTAGTGATGTGGGAGGCCAGGGGTTTAGGGGTTAATACTTTTATTTAGTTGCGGTAGGGTCCAGGAGCGGCGGGATAGGGGTTAATAACTTTATTAAAGGTTGCGGCGGGGTCCGGGAGCGGCGGGATAGGGGTTAATAACATTATGTAGGTAGCGCAGGGTTCGGGAGCGGCAGAATAGGGGTTAATACATTTATTTAGTTGTGGCGGGGTCGTGGCGGCAGATTAGGGGGGTTTACGCTCAGGGTTTATGTTAGGGTGTTAGGTGTAAACGTTACTGGTTTTCTACCATAGAAATCAATGGGATATCTGGCAGCATCGAACATGAGCTTTCGCTGCTTTCAGACTCCCATTGATTCCTATGGCATCCGCGGCCTCCAGGGTGGCAGATTGAAAACCAGGTACGCTGGGCCGGAATAGCCGCGAGTGTTCCTGTTAACTATTTGATAACTTTGAAAAAGTGTCAAATAGAGCCGAATGTGTATTCGGAACATCTGTAATGACGTAAGCATCGGTCTGTGTCGGATTGAGACCGGCGGATCGTATGTTACGTCACAGATTTAAACTTTTGCCGGTCTGTAGGCTTTGATAACTAGGTCAAATCAAGCTCGCCACAATTACGCTGCGGAATTCCAGCGTATTTGCGGTTCACGGCTTGATAAATAGGGGCCATTATCTTGGAAGGCTTTGTTTCTTTTTAGGCCTTCAACAGCGGAGAGTTTTGGAACTCTCGACTTACAGTGTGCTTTATCTTATTTTTCATGCTGATAAGTTGGTTCTTCGT